>NC_012867.1:2172500-2267510 GCF_000026945.1 Candida dubliniensis CD36 | reverse complement strand
TTAGACATCCGTACACCAGAAGTTAGACATCCGTACACCAGAAGTTAGACATCCGTACACCAGAAGTTAGACATCCGTACACCAGAAGTTAGACATCCGTACACCAGAAGTTAGACATCCGTACACCAGAAGTTAGACATCCGTACACCAGAAGTTAGACATCCGTACACCAGAAGTTAGACATCCGTACACCAGAAGTTAGACATCCGTACACCAGAAGTTAGACATCCGTACACCAGAAGTTAGACATCCGTACACCAGAAGTTAGACATCCGTACACAACATTATCTCCTCGAATTTTAACTTTCTCACTTTCGAACACTCACCATTACACTGCCCCAATCCCCACAATCACAACGCACCCGGTTTGAGACCCAGATCTCCAATTTTCGTCCTTTTCGTGACCCCCCAAAATACCCCCCCTAAGCGGTACTGCATATAACTACTCTTCTACACCTCTCCATTTTGCCACAACAGAAAAATGATCTTTTCTATGCCTCGCACCATTTTTCCACTCACACAAAAAAAGCCATAACAAAATTATGTGCTGTTCTTACAACAACAAACTTCTGTCGCGCACTTAAAAAAATCCACGCAAAAAATTTACAAATTTAAACTATATACAACACCAAACTTCTGTCGCACTAACAAAAATCCATAACAAATTTTCTCAACTATGCAATCCACAAACTTTTGTCGCACTAACAAAAAGTCATAGAAAAAAATCTTTCTCTTCACCACTTTTCCGCGCACTAACAAAAAGCCATAGAAAAAAAATCTTCATTTCACCATTTTTCCGCGCGCAAACAAAAAGCCATAGAAAAAAGACTTCCAATTCACCAGTTTTCCGCGCACTAACAAAAAGCCATAGAAAAAAAACTTCTAATACACAACTTTTCTGCGCACTAAGAAAAAACCATAGAAAAAAAAAAAAAAACTCTGTTTCAACTATCTTCTGTCGCGCACCAAAAAAGCCATA
This sequence comes from Candida dubliniensis CD36, assembly GCF_000026945.1. Classification (NCBI taxonomy): domain Eukaryota; kingdom Fungi; phylum Ascomycota; class Pichiomycetes; order Serinales; family Debaryomycetaceae; genus Candida; species Candida dubliniensis. Next base: position 2,266,531 of record NC_012867.1, on the reverse strand, counting down.
GAAAAAAATCTTTCTCTTCACCACTTTTCCGCGCACAAACAAAAAGCCATAGAAAAAAAACCTTCGTTTCACCACTTTTCTGCGCGCAAACAAAAAACCATAGAAAAAAAACTTGCAATTCAACTATCTTCTGTCGCACTAAAAAAAGTCATACAAAAAAAACCTCTGTCTCACCACTTTTCCGCGCACTAAGAAAAAGTCATAGAAAAAAAACCTTCGTTTCACCACTTTTCCACGCACTTAAAAAAATCCATAGAAAAAAAACTTCTGTTTCACCACTTTTCTGTCGCGCTAAAAAAAGTCATAGAAAAAAAACCTCTGTTTCACCACTTTTCCTCGCACACAAAAAAAACCATAGAAAAAAAACTTGCAATACACCACTTTTCTGCGCGCTGACAAAAAGTCATAGAAAAAAATTTCTAATTCACCACTTTTCCGCGCACTAAGAAAAAGCCATAGAAAAAATACCTCTGTTTCAACTATCTTCTGTCGCGCTAAAAAAAAGTCATAGAAAAAAAACCTCTGTTTCACCACTTTTCCTCGCACACAAAAAAAACCATAGAAAAAAAACCTTCAATTCACCACTTTTCGACGCACACAAAAAAAGTCATAGAAAAAAATCTTTCTCTTCACCACTTTTCGACGCACACAAAAAAAGTCATAGAAAAAAATCTTTCTCTTCACCACTTTTCCGCGCGCGAACAAAAAGTCATAGAAAAAAAACTATCAATTCACCACTTTTCCGCGCACTAAGAAAAAACCATAGAAAAAAAAAACTCTGTTTCAACTATCTTCTGTCGCGCTAAAAAAAAGTCATAGAAAAAAAACCTCTGTTTCACCACTTTTCCTCGCACACAAAAAAAACCATAGAAAAAAAAACTCTGTTTCAACTATCTTCTGTCGCGCACCAAAAAAGTCATAAAAAAAAAACTTGTGTCTCACCACTTTTCTGCGCACTAACAATTTGCCACCAAGTTAACTCTTTTTTTTTCTGCTCACAACAAATAATATTTTCACCCCTATTTTTTTTCCCAACTCAAACTGTGTCACCTAACTACACGCACATACAATATCTTCACCTCTCTTTTTTCGCCACTTCAAAATTTTTCATTACCAGACATACACCTTTTTTCTTTTTTCCCTCACCCAACTATGACTCACGCACAGAAAAAAAATTCTCTCTATCTCTTCTCCATTACTCTTGCCACCACTAATGCATCCGTACGTGTCGCCATTCCCCTACTACTCCTTCTCCCAATTCTTGACCTTCGATTACCTATAGACTTTTATCTTTGTTTAATCCACTCTATCCCCTAACTAGAAACTCCCATTTTGCCATTTTCCCACGCTCCAAAAAAAATCCTACCATCTAAGCATCCGTACGTCCTAACAACCCCCAGGCCCATTCACATGTCCTTGTCTAATCCTTGTCGTGACATGTCTGTGTTACCCAGTTTGTCTTCCTCGTTAACTGTCTAAGATTGTTCAATTTGCCCTTTTTGTCATTTGTTCTTGAATTTTCATATTGTCTTTGTCGTTACTTGTTCTTGATTGATAAATTTGTTTTTGTCACGTTTTGTCCCATATTTGTCATGACATGTCCCAGGCTAGCCAACTTGTCCTAAATTATTCAACTTGTTTTTGTTGTTACTTGTCCTAGATTATTCAACTTGTTTTTGTTGTTACTTGTCTTAGATCACTTGTTTTTGTCACATGTCTTAGATTACTTGTTCTTGCCATTTGTGTTAAATTGATCAACTTGTTTATGTCCCGTCTTTGTCACTTGCCTTAGATTAATCAACTTCTCCATGTTGTCACTTATCCTACAATTTCAACTTACCTTTGTCGTTAACTGTTTTAGATTACTTGTCTTTGTCGTGACTTGTCCTAGATTATTCAACTTGTTCCATTTGTCCTAGATTATTCATCTTCTGTTTGTCTTACCATTTATTATACACCAGAACCAATACTCATCATGTTTAAACACTTGCAAATACAGCCTTGTTCCCAAACTATCTGCACACCCAAGCAGCTAAGCATCCGTACGTCCAGCTCAAATTCATCTTACCCTCGTTCAACTCCAACCCATTATATAGACCCATTTCCTTTATATCAGTTACTACACTCTCTATAACTCATTTTACTATACATTATACAGCCTTGTTCTACATCTCATGTTCTGCACACCCAGGCAGCTAAGCATCCGTACGTCAAGCTCAAATTCATCTAATCCTCCCAACCCATTATATAGACCCATTTGCTTTGAATCAAAATCCAGACTCACTACAATCTGTCTTATTCCTCTATTTGATTCTCTTGTTTATACGATCTAACTTTCAAGATATGCCTACCCCAATTGTTCGTTACCAATGACAATTCAGAGACACATTACAAATATAGAGAGCCACTTTAGATCTAAGTCTGTGTTCACATCCACTCCCTCTCCCCCCCTGTCCAACTTCTCCTCCATCACAGTAGCAAAATTCTCACCGGAACCAGGTACAATATTGTGTTGACCCACCCCCAAAAAAAATTTCGCCCAACTTTCTCACCAAAAATAAACCTAAATCAAATAAATGCTCTATTAGATAATAAACCCACATCTGAACAGCTCTACGCCCTGTTTTATCTAGTTTCCGGATTTGCAAGATCACCTAGATATCTAGATGTTCAAAAATCTCCTTGTCTCTTTTGAGTGCTACAATCCATAGTATAGAAACAACACATTATATAGAGATCATAAGATAACCTTGAGAACCCCAATTATCCTGTACGTATGCTAATTCAGTTTTTAATGCAGAATAGATTTAGAAAGAACGTTTACAGTAGTGAATTTGTGTTGAGCTTGAGAGACAAATCATAGTTCTTTGTTTTAAATCACAAAAGAATCGAATTCATTTTTATGTTAACAGATAGAATTGATCACAGATCAAATAGAGTTGTTTGTCTAGTCAGAGAACAATCGGATACAATACAGTTAGAGATACATTATAGATTTAGAGAGAGCAGTTAATTTGTGATCAAGTTGAGAGACAAATAGAGTTGTTTATTTTAATTCAGAGAAGAATCAGTTGTTCATTGTTAAGATCACAGACAGAATTCTGTTGTTTGTTTAGTCGCAAAAGAATCAGCTACAATACAGTTAGAGATACAGTATAGATTTAGAGAGAGCAGTTAATTTGTGATCAAGTCGAGAGACAAATAGAGTTGTTTATTTTAATTCAGAGAAGAATCAAATTTAGTTATTCATAGACAGAATACTGTTGCTCGTTTAGTCACATAAGAACCGGATACAATACAGTTAGAGATGCAATATAGATTTAGAGAGAACGTCTAGAGCAGTAAATCTATGTTGAGCTTCAGAGACTAACTGAGTTGTTTATTTACTTCCAGGTTGATAAACAAATTGTTTATTTATTTTAATTCACAAAAGAATCAAATTTAGTTGTTCATTTTTGAGTTCACGGAGTTTGTTTATTTTTGAGTTCACAGATCAAATACTGTTGTTTGTTTAGAAAAATCAGATATATTTCAGTTACCAATACTATTTCAGTTACAGATCCCTTATAGCTTGAGAGCAGTTAACCTAGACTCCAATTTATGCTCCGTGAGTTCTGCTCGTAATTGTGTCTCATTGTCAATAACTTCCTACTCTTTCACTCTTCCCAATTTCATTGTCATATTCTTCTCTATTAATCATTTCTCTTGTTATCAATTTTTGAATTATGACAAGTTTAACAGTTTCCTCGACTTCTCCATGAATTGTGATGTTGATTTAACAAACTGACAAATTTGATTCACATTTCAACCAAAGAATTGAAGTAGATGCAACAAGAAGTTATTACTACTCTCCTGTGTGATTGTCTATTTTTGCTGAATGATGTCTTTTCCAATTTTCTAATATTCTGCCAATCTATTCCGGAACACTGAGATATAGCCATTGAATTTAAGCAAGTGCACCAAATTCATGCCTGTGTGATTGTCTTGTCTATTCTTCCCGGACGTTGTTTCTTTTAATTGTCAAATCTTCTGCCAATCTGTTTCTGAACACTGCAATATTGCCATTGAATCTATTGAAAGTGCTTTCCTTGAAAAAGAGCATTTTGTCTATTTCTCAACAATGCATAATGCATAATACAACTTCTTCTCGTATATTCCCTGGCTAGCCACGAAATCGATAACACTTCAAATTCTTGCAAATATGACTGCATTTCCCTCCACATGTGCTTTGATTAAGCCAATTGCATTAGATCCCAGATTAGTTTGACACTGAACATTACCAGACTGACAATTTTGATTGACATTTGAACCAAAGAATTGAAGTATATGCAACAAGAAGTTATTACTACTCTCCTGTGTGATTGTCTTGTCTATTCTTCCCGGACGTTGTTTGTTTCAATTGTCGAGTCCTCTGCCAATCTATTCCAGAACACTGAGATATACCCATTGAATCAATTGAAACTGTCTTTCCTTAAAAAAAAACATTCTATCTTTTTCTCAACAATGAATAGTACAATTCTTTTTCTTGTCTTGACCGATCATGTTCTGATAGTAACACTTCTTGTAGTAACAAATATTACTGTCTCTCCCCCCAGATGTGCAATTTCAGACCATCTTAGATTAAGCCAATTGTGTTAGATTTGAGTTTGAACATTGCCAATAAGTTCCATCCTTGCTAAACCATTTCAGAATCCAGCATTCCTAGCTAATATCAGTTCTGCTTTATTTCAAAGTTTCATGTATTCCGTTTCTCCATTTTCATATCAGTAGTAGCTTTATCATGCCTGTGATAGTGAAGTGACAAAGAAAATAAGAGTATTAGTTGATTGTTGTCATTTTTTTTTTTTTTTTGCCAGCTGTAAATGCTCGTCGACTCGCGAATTAGACAACCGGGAGAGTCGTTTCCTAATCCGGAAAAAAATGTTCTAGCTTAAATAAACATTGTTTTCTGTCTAAATAAACCCTCAAGAGATTTCCCACAGAAGAAAAAATCCCCTTTGATCTTTTTTAAGTCAACATTCTTGTAAAAATGAACCTAAATTCTTACAACATCAATAAAATACTCTGCTAGTCCCAGCTCTGATCTGCTCTAAATAGCTCTACATGTTAGCTAGTAGACATGCTCTCACCAATAGCTTATTATGATAACACGCACCATAGTCATTGTAGCTGATATCACGTTGCATCATACATATCTGCTCTTGAGACTATTTAAGTAGCACAATTTATATAGTTCACATACTACTCAATCAAGACACTAGTCGTTAATCCTTGCACTATAACCCTTTGTTGTTTCTCCTGCCACCTTGTTTTCTGACGCCGTAATAACTCAGTGAAAAAGAGCGAACCACACACAATATTCTACAAAACCCATCTTAATTGACCTAGCTACCCAACTTTAACCGTCCCATCTCTCCTGGCTCAGCCTCTGAACTCCTTTAAAGTTATACTCAAATTCGGTATCACTCATAGTTGTTTGTTGTTTACAGATCTACAAAAATCCGGAACCCTTTTTTTTACGCGTCATGTTGCAAAAGAGTTGTTGTGTGACATTAAAAAGTACTAACCAGTACTAACATCTGCTTATAGATTGCCCTCCCTTAATACCCACCATTGTACAGCAACAGGTCATAGCAGATACCTTTACTTTTATAAACTTCTCCTCTTTTCGCCGTTTTTACTTGCACAAATCCTGAAACTTTTAAAAACCAACGTTCCATTGACTCTTCTTGTTAATTGTTTTGCTTTTCTTCTTCTCTGATATCACTTCTAATCTTCATTGTTTATTGTTCAGTGATTCTTTGTTTAATTTTGCTAACAGATTTCAACCCAACCCTCAACCTCAAATAACTTTTCTCTCGGATTTTTTGTCAAGTTGAGCCCAAATCTTTTTTCTCGTCCGGATTTATCCCCATTTTTTGCCCTCCCTTAAATCCGGGAATTACAAAAACCACTCTGAAAGCTAGACACGACATTCTGGGAATTACAAAAAAAGTCGCGCGACATGTTTTTCCCATACAAATGACCATGTTTTTGTAATTCCCAAAAAAATCTATTTCTGTTCATATCTCTACACACACTGCTCCGATCACTCTCAAACCAAGTGCATTGAATTTCTACACACCAAAATCACCTACACACACCTCCACACCTCCTCAGAACTGGTACTTTTTGTTCTGGTAAATCTTTGTAATTCCCATTTGTAATTCCCAAAATTCCTTGTAATTCCCAAATCGCGCACTAACAAAATTCGCACCAAAAAAAAATTTTGTAGTTCCCAAATCACGTTTCCATACGTATGGACAGTTTGCAAATGCTTCAAATTCTTCCCTTTTTAAAATCAAGTATAAACTCATTTTAATAAGATATTTGAGTGCATCGAGTATCGTGGTCATATAACTAATAATTGTTTGTCTTGAAATTGAATAAAACCAAAGGGATTAATACTCGAAACAAAGTAGTGCCAACACTGGTCTTTGATAAACTTGGTAATATCTTCAGCCAACAACTCAGTACTCTGATAACAATCAACAGTAAACCGTTCTTGAACATCTTTGCAGTGCTCCAACGTTCCACTGGCATTTAATAAGGACAAAAATTTGCCAAATAATGTCGCATACCGGGAAAGTGTGTTCAATTGTATTCTTCTTATAAAACGATCGGTACCATCTCTAAACGCAACACTCGAACCGGTGTATGATGCGACTATTGGATCATTTTTGATTTTTTCATAAAGATACTTGAAAACTTTAGTTCCTTGATCAGCCAAACCAGTTGTGACTTCATTGGCATACAACTCTTCACCAAAAATAACATCACCAAAATGCTGTTGAATAACAGACCCTCGAGACAGCAAACCACGGTCACCAAAATTAGGTTTCATACTGAAATTAGTTCCCGTAACAGCAACCTTGGACGCATATACAATGATGTACTTTTGATTACCAAGCGAAACTTTTGTCCCCATAACCTCAACGCTATCAACCTCCATGGTTTTCGGTTGGACAATTTTAAACAAGTCGGTGTTATGGAGCCTGATATTCTTGTCCAATTTGGTCAACGGGTTGTCACCCAAACTTTGTATAATCTTTTTATTTTTTACTACATTGTATGACTTTATTTGCTTTCCTCAATGATCAAACCGTAGTAATATAATGTATGAGGACCAAGTCTAAAAAATTTATCTGAAACATGAAGATTGTACAACATCTCTCTTGCTGTTTCTGGCTCAATGACCAGTACCTCTTCTTCGACAACTTCTTCAAACTCTTCATCACTGTCTTCATATTCGTCCTCTTCTAAAATTTCATAAATTTCTTTAGTAGTATGGTCAAAGAAAAAATGTGTGGTCAAAAATCAGTGGTCAAACAAAATCTGTGGTCAAAGAATATGTGTGGTCAAAGAAAAAATCAGTGCTCATAGAAAAAATCTGCGGTCAAAGAAAATGTGTGGTCAAAGAAAAATCAGCGCTCAAAGAAAAATGTGTGGTCAAAAATCTGCGGTCAAACAAAATGTGTGCTCAAAGAAAACCTGTGCTCAAAAAATATGTGCGGTCAAACCTGTGGTCAAAAAATCAGTGCCCTTCAAATCTGCGCTCTTTGGCGCTACCCAAAATGTGGTCAACCAGAGAAAAAAAATGTGGTCAAAACTCGGCGCTACCTAAAAACATGTGGTCAAAGAAAATCATTAATAACATGCCTCACAAACAAGGTGCAATTATGGTTTGTTTTTCAACCACAAATTCATTGACCTAGCTAGCACTCTACCAGCTATCAATTCACCACCTCTTGTTCTGCCCTTCCTGTGCTCTTCCAAAATTGACCAAAAATCGCTGTTTTTCAAAAAATTCTGATTTTTCGGGTCGTGCGCGCAAAAAAATCATTTTTTCTCTTGCCCCTGAATTTTTGACCTTTTTCTGTTCGACAACAACTCAGTGTATAGTAAAGTTATAAACCTAAAAACTATATAGTTTATCTCCCTGGGTTATGTAGATTCATATGGTACCCTTATTTTTGCGCTACCACTAAAATTGGGCAAATTATAAGTGCTAACAAACATGTGGTCAAGAAATGTGGTCAAGAAAAAAACATGTGGTCAAGCTAACAAACTTTGTTAGCACATGTGGTCAAAAATGCGCGGGTAGCGGTAGATGGTCAAAGAAAAATGTGTGCTCAAAAAAAATGTGTGCTCAAAGAGAATCAGTGCTCAAAGAAAGTGCTACCAAAAATGTGCTCAAAAAAAACCTGTGGTCAAAGAAAATCAGTGGTCAAATCTGCGGTCAAAGAAAACCAGTGCTCAAAGAATATGTGCGGTCAAATCTGCGGTCAAAAAAAACCAGTGCTCAAAGAAAACCAGTGCTCAAAGAAAAAACCTGCGGTCAAAGAAAAAATCTGTGGTCATAGAAAAAACCTGTGGTCAAAAAAAAATCAGTGCTCAAACAAAATGTGTGGTCAAAAATAGTGCTACCAAAGATGTGCTCAAAGAAAACCTGTGGTCAAAGAAAAAATCAGTGCTCAAAAAACCTGTGGTCAAAGAATACGTGCGGTCAAACTTGCGGTCAAAAAATCAGTGGGCCTTCAAATCTGCGCTCTTTGGCGCTACCCAAAATGTGGTCAACCAGAGAAAAAAAATGTGGTCAAAACTCGGCGCTACCTAAAAACATGTGGTCAAAGAAAATCATTAATAACTTGCCACACAAAAAGGGTATAACAATGGTTCATTTTCCAACCACAAATTCATTGACCTAGCTAGCACTCTACCAACTATCAGTTTACCACCTCTTGTACTGCTTTTCCTGTGCTCTTCCAAAAATGACCAAAAATCGCTGTTTTTCAAAAAATTCTGATTTTTCGGGTCGTGCGCGCAAAAAAATCATTTTTTCTGTTGCCCCTGAATTTTTGACCTTTTTCTGTTCGACAACAACTCAGTGTATAGTAAAGTTATAAACCTAAAAACTATATAGTTTATCTCCCTGGGTTATGTAGATTCATATGGTACCCTTATTTTTGCGCTACCACTAAAATTGGGCAAATTATAAGTGCTAACAAACATGTGGTCAAGAAATGTGGTCAAGAAAAAAACATGTGGTCAACCTAACAAACTTTGTTAGCACATGTGGTCAAAAATGCGCGGGTAGATGGTTATTTTTATATAGTTTTATATATGTTTTCTTTCAACAACAATTCATACTTCAATATATATTTTCGATTATAACCTTTGTAATCCTTAACAGTTTGTTCCTAAGAGTTATTGAACTATACAAACTACACCCTCCTACGATGTAGAAGTGTTTCCTACGGTCTCAGAAAGAAGTATCGAAACATCAGAAAAAATCGATTTTTTCATTCCCACTTTTCCACGTACCAAACGTTGATATTCTATATTTCGGAGATCCCTTAGGACAATATTATCCATTGTTCCATCTCATTGTTTTAGTCTTCGAAATAGTTCTAATCATTTACTTTGTTTATTCCATTTATTGTTTTTACCGCTCGTTGGCAGATTCTCCGGATTCAATTAAGTTTTTGACGAAAGGACCCTGTTCTGAACTTCTTAGCTAATGCCATCGCTCAAGCAATCCAAAAGGACCAAATGGAGACCGCTGAGTTTGTCCATGCTGAAGAACAGAAACTCGAGGATCAATTAGAAGGCGAAATGGTTCAACTCAAACATGAAGAAGACGAAACAGCTAACAAGGAAGCCAAATTGGAAGAAGATACTAAAAATTTTGCTGACAATGCTTCCCAAGTCGTCGCTGATCAAATCAAGGAAATTCAAAATCTCAGCAAAGAATTTAATTCCATGAAGTTGCAATTAGCACAATTAAATCAACAAATGAAACAGCCAGCAGACAAGCCCATTGTCGATATTGAAAAGACCATTCGTGTCTATTTAAAGGATATTATCCTCGACCCAGAAACAGCAGACCGCCAAATCCAGGCCAAAACACTGGGTTACATCTTAAAGAACCCCTCCTTTCAATCGGCTTGCGTCATTTCTGGTACTCAAGACAAGCAACAGATTCAAAAGTTGCTCAATATTCAACGGCATTTTATTGCCCAAGGTGTACCATACAATCGTTGGGCTCAGAATATTCATCCTTACCTCAACGGTGATTTAGGGCAGGCCTTCTTGGCTCAAGAAGCTAGCAAACCTTCTGGAATTGAACTTACCTGGTATGACATTGCTGTTATGTTTGCCACAGTCTGCGACCTTCCTGCCATTGATCGTGCTTTATGGTTAGACTTCATCGCTCTCGCTCCAGTAGCAGGACAGCCCATCGGTAGCTACTTAACCAAAGCACAAACCGCTGCCACCAAACTTGCAGAGTTTCCCCACAAATATATTGTGATTAGGAATATTGTCTATGGCCATCTTGAAAAGAAATTAAAGTACATGCTTCAACCGTCTTCGTTGCAAGAATCGAAAGATCTATCTTCATTCTTCTCTCAATTACAGTCCATCTTCCTGGACGCCCCTTTTCCATCATCCCCCAATCTCGATATTTCTGTCAACAGAATTGACTATTCTCACCCACGCCCACCGTCATACAACGACTATGGAAACTCTCAATCAATTTGCTAGTAGACATGAACAGCAAACAGCACAAGGCATCAATCAAACCCGTGAGCAGGAAGCTCGTGACTTTCAGAAATTCAATTCTGGGATAACAATAATAAGTTGTCTTGGTAGTTACTCTTTGAAAGGTGTTTGCCCATGACTGGGCCCCCTTCTGGTGAAGAGTAGTTGTTGTTGTTGGTCTTTTTTTTTTTTTTTTCGTTGTTCGTTTTCTCTTTTTATATTGGCTGTGTCGTGCACACACCAATCGGCATACCGTACGGGTGCAACACAGTTACAGATGCTTTGAAGTTTACAGAGAGACCATTTAGAGTAGAGTTTTTTAACTGCAATACATACGTTGATTATACCGAATTTCAGCTGCTGATCAATCCTGTACAACATTCTGGTGCTTTACTGTTAGACGTAGCATTTATGAGAAAACTCGACCACTTACGTCTCTTTGTTGATATTTGCAGCTTTGGGTTGTTCCAACATTTTTTGGTCGAGATTTTAGCTAAACCTTGGAGGAAAATCTGGCAACACCTGGCCATCTACAGTAAATCTGATATAACAATAAACAACATCTTATTATAACCTAGTGCTACACCTATGCACAGTTAGTAATATCTCACTCAGATGTAAAATCTTGTGAAATTAAAACACACAGAGATCAACGAATACCAGATGATGGGAAATCCAGTATCCGTAATCTCTTAGACCTCTCCATTGTTGCTCAAGGATTTATGAACACTGACAGTAATATCTATGCCAAAAGCTGAATACACGTAACCCGGTTTATGATAGCCAAACGGAACCTGACTCCCTAAAAAGAAAGAATTCCTTTTTTCTCAAGCAGAAATTTGTGGTGCGGAACTGGACCCTGAAGTTGTTACGTGTAACAATTTATCCATCCTAGTTGTTCACCAACTCTCTTATTAAACACAACGTGGCTTAGCTTTATAAACTGTTCCTGAAAATAACTTCTGGCTAAATGTTTCGTAAAAGATTGCACCTTCTAATAGTCTTTCTTCTGGAAGCTCATTAAAGTTTTTTAAACTCCTTGTCATAGAATCACCTGAGGTTGCAGGTCGTGCATGGCCAGCCGCCCACATATACCCTAAGACTTACTCTCAGCCGATTCCAATATTGCCCATGTATTTTATTTTTAATTAATCCATTCCAACAAGCTATAGGTTTAGACTCTACATATTAGTTTGTTATTACAACGTTTCCCGCCAGCCATGTCAGCCAATTTACAAATAAAACTAGAGGACGCCCTCGACGATATATTAAAGTCTGCAGGGTTCATGTTTGAGATAATCAACCATAACAGAGAGCAAAGCAATTTGATAGCTGGACCCAACAATGAACTCATCCAACAATCGATTGTGCAACAACTAAACGACAACATTCAAAAGTTTAATGATATCTTAGACCAGACCGTTTCGAAGTTTAACGATGCAAAGTGGTGTGTTGCCGTTATGATTGAAAACAAACAAAAACTCGAGGAGTTGAAAATAAAGGAAGACGGAGAAAGACAAAAAAGGGATGCAGAAGCTAAACGATTGAAAAAAGAGATGAAAGCAAAGAAGAAGGCAGAGAAGGAAGCAAAAGCTGCTGCAAAAGCAAGAGAGAAGGAAGAAAAAGCTGCTGCAAAAGTAAAAGAAGAACAAGCTAAAGCTGCAGCAAAAGTAAAAGAAGAACAAGCTAAAGCTGCTGCAAAAGTAAAAGAAGAACAAGCCAAAGCTGCAGCAAAAGCAAGAGAGGAGGAAACCAAAGCTGCAGCAAAAGCAAGAGAAGAACAAGCCAAAGCTGCTACACGAGCAAGAGAAGAACAAGCAAGAGCAGTGGCAATTGAAAAAATGAAAGAAGTAGCTGCAAAAACAAAAGCAGCCATGGAACGAGAAAAGAGAGAGAAGGAAGCATTGAAAAAGAAGGCTGAAGAGGAAGCAAGAGCAGCAGCACGAGCAAGAGAGGAAAAACAAAAGTTTGACAATTTTGATGATTTTCTTGGAATTGATATTCCCGATGCCGACGAAACCATTGACGAAGACATGTTGTCATCTATGAACTACGAGGATCTAGGATTGGACAACCCCATCCAGGCCTCCCCAAACGCCTTACAAACTCAAACCATTGACGACACCCCAATGGGAACCGACAGCGCCAGTCTCGACTTGAACAATATTTTGGACAACGACGAACTGATATTAGCCGGCTTGAATATGAACTTGCTTGATGACGCCAACACCTTCAACGATAATGAAGAGTTTGATGTGGATAGTTTCTTAAACCAGTTTGGTAATTGATAGGGTAGTGTGTCTAGCTCAAATAGGAAGAACCAATAATATTACAGAAAACCTCGCACAAGTAGTTTTTTTTTTTTTTTTTTTTTTTCACCCCAAAATTTTTTCTCTTTTTTTCAACGACTTATCTTCTTCAATCATCATACTATCAACCATGTTTAGACAAGTTTTCCGTCAAGTCACTAAACAATCCTTTACTGGTGTCACAAGAACCTATGCCACTGAATCTGCTGTGTCTTCAGACGCCTTGAAGTTATCCTTGGCCTTACCTCACCAAACATTATACAACGATTCCGAGGTCCAACAAGTAAACTTACCTTCTGTCAATGGGGATTTGGGTATTTTGGCCAACCACATTCCAATCGTCGAACAATTGAGACCAGGGTTGTTGGAAATCATCTCAAAAAACGGAGACTCCGATCAATACTTTGTCAGCGGTGGTATCGCCATGGTCCAACCAGGTAACAAGTTGACAATTTCCGCCATCGAAGCTTTCAAGACTGATCAAATCGACATTTCTGCTGTCAAGAACTTGATTGCCGATGCCCAAAAGAGAGCTGAATCAAGTGACGAAAAAGTCGCCGCCGAAGCCAACATCGAATTGGAAGTGTTAGAGGCCTTGCAACATTTTACTAAATAAGGTTAGGGTACTGATATATTGGGGGATGTAACTGATATTTATTCTTGCAAATATACACCAAGAGAAAGTATAGATATTGTAACGACTATGTAAGTTCGTCTTGTCGATCCAGATAAAACGTTTATCGGGATACCTGCTCTCATAACATGTAGTAGAGATCTTAACACCCAACCCATAAAAACAGATTTGTCTGCTCACTAATCAATACAGCTTTGGCTTACTACCATTACTTAGCCAATTGAATCTTTTCGTGTAGAAAAAAGAAACCATAATCACGAGATCTGCAGATCTCGTCACGACCTGCCCCAAGTTTCCGGAGAAATTGTTCACAATTGTCCCGCGCCCCCCCCTGAAAAATCGCCTGAGTTTTTATTATAAATAATCTTCAATTCCCCAGATCATTCTCACTTTTATTACCAACCTCAATCATGACACCAAATCCTTCTTTAGTACTTAATAAAATCGACGACATTTCATTCGAAGAATACGAATCCCCAGAAATCACTTCACCCAGAGACGTAATTGTCGAAGTCAAGAAAACCGGAATCTGTGGATCAGATATCCACTACTACGCCCATGGCAAGATCGGGCCCTTTGTCTTGAGAAAACCCATGGTCTTGGGCCATGAATCTGCTGGTGTGGTTGTTGCTGTTGGTGATGACGTAAAGAATTTAAAGGTTGGCGACAACGTTGCCATTGAACCAGGTGTGCCTTCAAGATACAGTGACGAGTACAAATCAGGCAACTACCACTTGTGTCCACACATGGCGTTTGCTGCTACCCCACCAGTCAACCCAGACGAACCTAACCCACCAGGTACTTTGTGTAAATATTATAAAGCCCCAGCCGACTTTTTGTTCAAGTTGCCAGACCACGTTTCGTTGGAATTGGGTGCTATGGTCGAACCATTGACCGTAGGCGTGCATGCATGCAAATTGGCCAACTTGAAGTTTGGTGAAAACGTTGTTGTCTTTGGAGCTGGTCCCGTGGGGTTGTTAACTGCTGCTGTTGCCAAAACCATTGGTGCAAAAAACATCATGGTCGTTGATATTTTCGACAACAAATTGAAAATGGCAAAAGATATGGGTGTGGCTACTCACACATTCAACTCAAAAACCGGCGGCGATGATCGCGACTTGGTAAAACATTTCGATGGCATTGAACCTTCTGTAGTGTTGGAATGTAGTGGTGCCAAGCAATGTATCTACACTGGTGTGAAAGTCTTGAAAGCTGGTGGCAGATTTGTCCAAGTTGGTAATGCCGGTGGCGATGTCAACTTCCCAATTGCCGATTTCTCAACTAGAGAATTGGCATTGTATGGATCGTTTAGATACGGATACGGCGATTACCAAACGTCAATTGATATTTTGGACAAGAATTACATCAATGGTAAAGACAACGCACCAATCAATTTCGAGTTGTTAATCACCCATAGATTCAAGTTCAAAGATGCAATCAAGGCATATGACTTGGTTAGAGGCGGTAATGGCGCCGTCAAGTGCTTGATCGATGGGCCAGAATAAGTTATGTAGTTGAATATATATGCGCTACCAATAAACACTGCACATATTTGTCGACTTTTCATGAAAGAAAAAAAAAAAAAATCTTCAAAAAAAAAAAAAAATCAACACCACCACTCCTTCAACAACCATGACCACTCATCTCACATCCAAGGAAGCATTTGCAAAGCTTCCTCAGAAGTTGCACAACTTCTTTATCAAATACCCACCACGGCCATTTGCCCAGTACAAACAAGGCCCTTCAACAACAGACGATCCCTTGAGAAACCCATTTTTCCCAAACAAAAACCAAGAGTCTGGAAACTGGCAGAGCCCCAAATTTTCCCGCAGAAGATCAGCAGACTTGTTCAAACTTGCAAAAAAGTTTGGCATCCACGATTTATTGCCTCCTACACCAAGAAAGTTCCACGAAGAGAAATACAACAACAAGGTCTGGTTACACGGAATGATCAACCCCGCTAGCAGAGGCAAACAAGAAGAATTAGAGGCGAAATTGAAAGCCAGGGCAGAAGCCATTGCCAATATGGATAACATCATTGTTGCCACCAGACCAAGCTATAAAAAATTATTGGAAAAAAGAGAAAAACGGAAAAAGACATGGTTCTAACGTATATAACAGACTACTTGTAAATAAAACAATACACAATATTAAAAGGCTCTTTCCCTACCCCTTCCTCTACCTCTCCCTCGTCCTCTAAACCCGCCTCGTGTGATTCCGTTCGTTGCAGGTCTGGCACTTGGCCCTGCCCCATTGCCCTTTATCTTAGTTTCTGACTTTACCAAAACACTTTCTATATTCAACTCATCAGGCAACAATATCTGCCTCACTTGGTTTCCCCTTATGTTTATGTACTGTAACAAAATCGGATCCTGTAATGGCTGTTGTAATTTAACATTTTTTAGATTCAAATTCATCGGCGGATTACACGATAACAACGTGCCACTAATAATATTGCCATTCTTTAACTCAACAGTTATGGGCTGGGTGGTGGAATTGGGTATATTCATAAGAAAGCGTACTAACTTCATTGTTGTGTAAAGAAGTAGCCAGTAGAAGATTTTTTTTTTTTTTTTTTTTGAGCTTTTTTTTTTTTTTTTTTGTTAGTACACACTGATTATTCGTGAAAATTAGTACACCATCAGTTATATTTGTAATAAGAGTAAATGAAGTTATACGCCCACTAAAAATGTCTATTCAAGTTCCCTCTCTATATAGAATATCCTAAATATCTTTCTTTTCCCTTCCTTTTATACTTAACAGTAGAAAAACTAGGGAGTTATATTGATCGTAATACTATCTGGATAACAAACAAATATAATGCTATTGAATATAATATCCTTTATTTGAAATATAATGAGTTCGTTCCTTCTTCTAAACTAATATAAAACTATATAAAAATTATCTTTAATCAGCATCTTTATAAATAATGAGAAAAATGCGGTATTAACCCAGCCTCAGAAAAGAGTTTCAACTAGATGGGGAAATACTCTAGTATAAATATTCTCTCTTCGTCAAAAGGCGATACCCACCACCCTTACTTCATTGGAAGTAAGTAATACCGATGCTGTTGGACGTATATGCCTGCAGTTCTCATATTCCTTCCTTCTCTTGTATCGTCAGGTGATTCAAGTTTTCTAAGCCTTGGTATGTGCTACCAGCTTACACAAATGCACTTCTGCATGTCGTGCATTTGCTACAATTCGAACAATAAATAATAACAAGTCGTGTAAACTAGAACAAATATAAAAAATGTTACGAGACAACAACTTTTTTTTTTTTTCCCATTTTTTTCCATCACAACTCAACACAATATTCTTTACGCTGAATATCCTGCGTTGCAGTTCCTGTTGTTAGCGTACCACTTTCTTCACCATGCCCAACACGATAGTTGAAAGCATTCAAAGAATACCTCCTGTGACTCGGTTTTTCACGTTGGCATCAGTTATGGCGTGCTTGGGTGTCACCACGTTCGGTGCACTTCCACGACTCTTCTACTTCAACCAAGATTTATTTTATGATATCGCTGTCCTCCATCACATTTACAAGACGGGAAATTGGTTCGACACCGTCAGCGCTATAGGTCTACAAGTACTCAACTCCTACAAGTTTATAACATCTATCCTCGTCCCTAGGGGTGTCGTTACCCCCGTAAGATGGAACGCCGTGATGGAGATTTACTTCTTCTACACCTTCTCCAACCATTTAGAAGCATTCGGCGGCAAATTCAACGGCAACTTCGCTGACTACTTATGGTACACCATCACCTGCGGAACAATGGTCACCATATTTGCCTTGTTTTGGAATGCCTTTATCTATTCAACTATGATATTCCCCCACTACTGTTTATTGGCATGTCTCACATACACCTGGTCGAGAGCCAACAAAAACGCCAAAATAAATTTGATGGGAATCGTGCCCCTAAAGGCATACTACTTGCCCTTGGGCAATATCTTGACCCTGTTAATTCTTGTTGGTCCTTCCAGTCTTGTTGACATCATTATCGGAATTGTGTCGGGGTATCTTTATCTTTGTGTCCAGCTGAACACTTGGCCCATATATAACTTACTACCAGGTGCCTATGGCCACCACAATACAAGAAACCACAATGATGACGCTCACAAAGTGGGAATTCTGACCTATGTCGATACCCGTAAGGCGTCTGGCGGAAGTCAATACGAGTACATTAGCGACTCCATCTACGATAAAGGGTACTGGAAGGCCCCCAAGTTTTTCTACACCCTTTTGAGGTACCCATATAACAACTCAGTCAGAACTACCGCTATTGATACCGCGCCAAGACGACCACAGCTCCGCGACGATTCAACTGCTACTTCCTCGGGGTATTCATGGTTTGGAAGCGGCTATAAAACTGAATTCAAAGGGAAAGGTCATAGATTAGGTAGTTAAGAAGCTGGTACTACTGGAAAACCTTCATATAGGAATAGACAAATTTAGTAGGGTGTTTGACTTATCGTGTACTGCGACCAAACCTGTTTTTAGGGGGTGCATTGTAAACAAGCTTTTTTTTTTTTTTTTTTTTTTTTGTCCGCTTAGTTACACCTTCTTCTTAAACTCTCTACCAGTCTCTGCAATGTCGAATACACCTGTACAGGGAACATCGTCTAAACCGGTTCCCAACATAGACGATTCACGAAGCTCTAGTAGAACAAATATACTGTCGGCAACCGGAGTAAGACGGAATCGTTCTACCAGCAGAATGAGAAAGAACTCAAGACCCAATTTGAAAAGACTCGGGTCGATGAACCCCCAAGGTTTGGTTTATTCTGTCGATGACGATATCAACGAAAACGACAAGGACGATGAGGATGACGAATTGGTGCACGACAAAACACCCAAAAGCGATAGAGATTACTTGGAAGGATACAACGACGCCCTAAAAGCTTTATCGAACCGCAAAGGTAGAACATCTTCAGGACATATTTCCATTGCAGGCACACCCCTTAGGTCCCCCGAGGAAATTGTCACCATCGAGTCGAAGCTAGCCAAAGATTTGATTGATGCAGAAGAACAAATGAGGTTATTGGAAGATCTCGACAGCGCCCGTGGCCCTAAGCTGGGATCAACACCAAATGTGAGTGGCGTCTACGACGAGGAGTTTATTGAACCAGAAGATCAAAATGCCGACGAAACCCCTAATGAAGATCTGGGATCTATCAAGTCAACATCTACAGTTGAGTCATTGAATTTAAAAGAAAGACAGAATGCCATCAACTCGACCCACCCATTTGGTATCAAGATTTGGAAACCATCTTTATACAAAAAGAAACGGTCCGTGGCAACTCGTGCAGAAGAAGATATTCATGATTTCGATCCACGCAAACCAACAGCACGAATCTACTGGGGAGTGAAATTGACAAACTTTGTATGGTGCTTGACCGCAGGACTATTCATCTACATTATCTGCTTGCTTGGAGCAGCATTTGTATTCATCTTTTCAGGATTTGCAATAGAAAGAAAACTGAGACCATACGTCAAAGCCTTGTTGAAGCTAGGACACTATTGGTTATACCCGTTTGGTAAGTTTGTGTTGTTGAATAGAGAAAAAAATTACTTGGACGAAGACCAGTTGGAGGGAAGAACAATCAACGAGTTTCACCAATGGAGATTACAAGAAGAAGGTAGATTGTTTTTTGCTCCACCAAGAAGGTACACTGGGAACTCCGAAGCAACACGTCCGTTGTTGAAAGATCACCGAGGCCGACCTCTCAGAGATGCATACTCGCTGTTGGATGATGGCATTCAGGAATTGGACGAGCAACAAGACATCGACCAAGACGCCAACGATATAAAAGTAAGGTTCTTTGGACGAGGCGACTGGAGTTTTGGAAGAATCGCATTTTACATATACTTTTACGGCATCATCCAACCAATATCGTTTTTCATTGGTATCTTGTGCTGGCTTATCGTGTTTACCATACCCATGGCCAAAATTACCAACACCATGAATGACCACTTGAGACGACACCCATTGGCATTGGACTATGAACTCGAAAAGGATTATTACAAAAGAGTAGAACGCAACTCGACCCCAAGAAAGAAAAACCAGGTCATCTTGTTGTGTACATACAGATGCTGTGGCTTCCATTACTACAAGTACACCATCGACGGCACCAACATCTTTTTCATCAACCTTTTATCGGTGGTTATCTTTGCCATTTTTGACTTTTACTTCTTAAAGGAAACCCTCAACTGGAAGTCGTGGGTAACCGAGTCCAATTTCATTTTTTGCTTGTCGTTGTTCTCCATCATACCTTTGGCGTATTTTATTGGACAAGCCGTTGCCTCGATCTCGGCCCAATCATCCATGGGCGTTGGTGCTGTCATCAATGCCTTTTTCTCAACCATTGTCGAGATCTTTTTGTATTGTGTTGCTCTCAACCAAGAAAAGGGGAAACTAGTCGAAGGGTCCATGATCGGGTCAATTCTAGGGGCAGTGTTGTTGTTGCCAGGGTTATCCATGTGCGGGGGTGCACTCAAACGGAAAACACAAAGATACAATCCAAGATCTGCTGGTGTGTCCTCAACCATGTTGCTGTATGCCATGGTGGTGATGTTTGCCCCATCGATTTTCTATCAAATGTATGGAACCTACGAAATAAAGTGCAACGGGTGCGAATCGTCTGCCGCGGAAGAAGACTGCAACCGATGCCGATTCATTCAACCGGCGTTCGTCTTGGATTCGCTATACTTTAACATCATTAAACCGTTTTCATTGATTGTAACGGTTGCCTTATTTGCAGCATACGTTTGTGGGTTATTTTTCACTTTGAGAACTCACGCGTCTTTGATTTGGGCAACAACTTCCCATGAAACCAAACGTGACGACTATTTCAGGTCAAATAGTGTCGTCAGTATGACCACACCCGTTCAAACACCCAAACCACCAGGTATCTCAACTCCAAAACTTACCCCATTATCAGCACCAACAAAACCAGCAAACACTACCCAAGAGTCAAACAAGGAAGAAGAGGATCAGGTTGGTGGCCATGACGCGCCCAATTGGTCACGATCCAAATCGACAATTATCTTATTAGGTGCCACCATTTTGTATGCCATTATAGCCGAAATATTGGTCGATAACGTCGACTCGATTTTGGCAGACTTTCCCATTAACCCCAAATTCTTGGGTTTGACGGTTTTTGCATTGGTCCCAAACACAACTGAATTTCTTAATGCCATATCTTTTGCCGTAGGCGGAAACGTCGCCTTGTCGTTGGAGATTGGAAGTGCATACGCGTTGCAAGTGGTCTTGATCCAAATTCCTTGCTTAGTTCTTTATTCAATATACCAGAATTTTGAAAACGTCGAGCAAACATTCACGTTGATTTTCCCACGCTGGGACATCATTGCCACGCTCATTTCAATATATTTGTTTACATACATATATGCCGAGGGTAAATCAAACTACTTTAAAGGGGTCATATTGATGTTGATTTACGTCGTGGTTCTTTCTGGATTCTGGTTCAATGATATCGTAGACACCATCTAGTTTGTATCGTTTTTGTTTAATATATATATATATATTTTAATCTACTAATAGTATTTATAGTCAACCATATACAATCTAGCCTCATATGGGGCCAAAACTTCATCACGGTCGGTGTCCATATTGGCAATCACAAACCTGTAATGTCCTTTAAGCAACTGCTCAAACTTGACTTCCTCAGTGCTGAAATTGATAACTACGTATGCCGCAATAACAGATGGAGGCGCCTTCTTGATAAATGTGAAAACCTTCTTATCATTGAATCCTAAAAATTTCATTTCCCCATAAACAAAAAGATCCTTGTACAACGACCTGATCCTCAATAACTTTCGATAAAAGTAGAGCAACGAATTGTAATCCCTGTCTTGACACTCAACATTAATTTCCTTATAGTTGTCATTGACTCTCATCCAGGGTTCAGTATCGGAAAACCCAGCATACTCCTTAGAATTCCACTGGACTGGGGTTCTAGAATTATCTCTAGCTAAAAGATTAATGACATCAAGTAACTTGGCCTCTTTCTCCTTGAAATCTGCATCTTGACCATACTTTTCTTTAAACGCATTGTAGTAGTTAATAGTGTTGATATCCTTATACTCCTCAATAGACCATGATCTTGGTACATTGGTCATTCCAATCTCCTGTCCTTGATAAATAAACAAAGTCCCTGTGAGAAGACATTGCAACATGGCAAGTGCCTTACCTGACAAAACCCGGTACTCTGGAGAATCATTACCAAATCTACTAATGGCTCTAGGTTGATCATGGTTCTCAATAAACACTGTAGACCAAGCATCTGTTCCTTCAGCAAACTCACCTTGTGACTTGATAGCTTTCTTGAAATCAATCAAGTCAAATCCATGGTAACGGAACCTGTCACGAGGGTCTGAACCCAACTCAACAACATCAAACAAGAACATCATATTCATTTCTTTTTGCGCAGCACTAACATACTTTAATGCCTGCTCCTTGGTTGAATGACCAACTTCTCCAACCGTCATGGTATTGTATGGCTCCATCACTTCTGCAATTTCCTTGTGGAATTCGTGGATTCTGGGACCATGCTTATGGTAAATTTCACAAGGCTGAAACTCAGACTCAGGGAAAACAATAGGTGCATCTTTGAAGTGTTGGTATTTCGAGTACATTCCCGCAGTATCGATTCTGAACCCATCAACACCCTTATCTAACCAAAACTTGATGGCCGAGTTGTAAATAGCTGTTCTGCACTCTTCATTCTCCCAATTCAAATCTGGTTGTGACTCAGCAAACAAGTGCAAGTAGTATTCACCAGTCAACTCATCATACTTCCATGCCGACCCAGAAAAATAAGAGCCCCAATTATTTGGTGGGTGTTTGTTACCGTTGCTATCCAATCTAGGTGGCTTCCAAATGTACCAATCTCTTTTTGGATTGTCCCTCGACAGCCTCGACTCTTTGAACCATTTGTGTTCAACTGATGTGTGGTTGATAACCAAGTCTAGTATCAACCTCAAGCCTCTGTCATGACAACCAGCAATTAACTCCTCCATGTCCTGCAACGTTCCGTATTTGCTGTAGACATTTTCGTAATCGGAAACATCATAGCCCATGTCATCTTGAGGCGACTCATACATAGGACTCAACCATACGGTTGTCACTCCCAAACTCGCAATATAGTTCAATTTGGAAATAATTCCTTGAATGTCACCAATACCATCACCATTTGAATCCTTGTAGGATGCAGGCCAAATTTGATAAACGACAGCTTCTTTCCACCACTTGCGTTCAATCATCTTCTAAAGTTAGTTGTATCGTTAATGGGATAAGAAAAAAACAAAAAAGCTCTGAAAAATTTTGATGAAAAATTTTGCCCCATTTTTATACCCTAACCGTGTTTGTTGTCGTCTATGACCTTCCCTCTCCCCATGTTTGAATTATTCCGAAATATTCACCGACGGCCTTGCTCAGTCTTGTTGCACAAAACTAGCATTCACAATCTGACACTTTATAATTTCAGAATGGCGTGGGTCAAGAAAAAAAAAAAAAAAAATTATTTTTTACCAACTACATAGCAATTATGGAATACGGTAAATTCATATTGTTCGGCGACTCAATTACTCAGTTTAGTTGTAGCCATGAGTATGGCTTGCATCCAGCATTACAGAATGTGTACATGAGAAGATTGGATGTTATTAATCGTGGTTTCAGTGGATACAACTCAGAACACGCGAGGCTAATTCTTCCGAAAATTTTACAAGCAGAAGCTAATATCAAATTGATGACGATTTTTTTTGGCACTAACGATGCATACGATTATATCAATGATATACAGACGGTCGACTTAGACAGATACAAGGACAATATCACTGCTATGGTGCAAATGGCATTGGACAAAGGTATCAAGCCCATTGTAATTGGGCCGGGGTTGCATGACCCAAAGATGGCGCAACAAATGCTTGCAGAGAGAGGACGGCCAATTGATAGAGATCCAACTACCAACAAAATACTATTAGAGTATTCTGAAGCAGCTAAAGAAGTCGCTAGTCAGAACAACGTGGTATTTATAGACACATGGAATATCCTTAGACAACACCAAGGATGGACAAAGGAGCAACTATTTGAGATTTCCGTAGACAACGACAAATGGCAAATTGGAGACAGCTTGGCCGAGATTGTTACTGATGGAATTCATTTCACTACAAAATCCTATAAAATCCTATTCAAAGAGATCGTACGTGCTATCAGAGAAAGTTACCCTGAAATGGCTCCAGAGAATTTGCCTTTGCATCTTTGTGATTGGAAACTGATTGATCCCAAGGATTTGTCGTCAATTTTTGCATAAACACCACCTTGTTTTATTTGCTAAACTCAGTGGATCCATACAGTTCCAAATCCTTTAGAGTAACACCTTTTTCATCGTGGACAGTCAAGTAATGAGCAACAAAAGTAGCAATCAATCCCAAAGCAGACAATGCAGCAGTATAACTAAATCCAATAAAATATTTCGGTTTATCGTTGGTGTTCCAAACAAAAATCGGGACAAACGCTCCAGTAACGTAGGGTAACGTGTTGGTGACAACAACAACAAAGTTTCGTTTCATGTCATTGTGATACAACAATCGATTTATCCATGAAAAAATGAATGGCTGGCCCCACGAGGTAGGCACCCCAACCAAAAAGTAGCAGAGATAGTGGAGTCCAATTGGGATATTCCATTTTGCCAACAATGCACAGCCAATTATTAATGGTATGAAGAAAGCATTAACGAACCAAACATTTTTCCTGCCGCCAAGATAATTATTAAGGTATGCAAACAACAAGGCCATGACAATACCAACACCACTTACAATGGAGGGGTAGCTATTATAAACACTTGACGGTTTATGGAGGGAAAGTTTTAGCCACGTTTGAAATGTGGGCTGCCCTATGGCTGAACATGCATTGTTGTAACACAAGAACAAAATAGGAAACACATATATATGCCATGTGTTAAAGAATGATTTTATTTTCTTCCAGGAATAGTTTGTTTTAGTGTTTATCTCAGCTCCAATCAATCTCCGGCGTTCCAATCCAACCTTTTTATCGTCTTCTGTGAAATACCACAGGTTTGTTGTTGATGGAGTGTTGGGATTAGCAAAAAGAGTGTATATTCCGATGGGGAAACTGATAACTGCATCAAAGACAAACATCCATTTGAAAGGTGGCATACTTGACTTGCTAAACCGTTTAATAATTGCCTGTTGCAAAGGACCCGATACAATACCACTCAAATTACCAGAAATGGCAAACCATGCACTTCTTTTACTGACTTCGTCTTTGCTGTAATGTGCACCAAGGATGTATTCCAAACACGGGAAATATGCACTTTCAGTAAATCCAGAAAGAAACCTCAATGCATATAAGGCCTTGATTCTGTGAGATGGTACGGCAATCATAATGAGGGTGAAAAATGCCCATAAAATTTCCAACCCAGCTAAATAGTATCTGATGGAAACTTTATGTAAAAGCATGTTGGATGGTATTTGTCCAATAATGTATCCAATAGTGAACATTGTCAAAAGGTAGTTGTATTGGTTTTTGTTCATGCCGTAGTACTCATCCATGCCATTGACATAAGCAGTGGTAACGTTTGTTTGGTTCAAGTTTTTAATGAAATACCCTAAGCACGACGAGGTTAATAAGAAAAAATCCAATTTCATCAAGTACTGTTGCTCCCTTGGGTGCTTCCCAGTTCCATCCCACCAGAATTTTTTCACTTGAAACCATTTGGAGTTTTGTCTGCGTTGTAGTTCCTCTTCATCTAGGTTTAGACTGATGTCAATATAAGGTGTATCATTATTTTGTGATATCTCGTCTTGAGAGATTTCAGTGATACTGACGTTATCTTTCTGGGGGGTTGTACCAATCGACTCGCTGTGATCTACCATTTTTGACTTACATAGAGAAAAGAAATCACATCACCTAGTCCTAGTCCTAGTCAGCACTTTTATAAGTTTTGGTACTAGCTGATTGTGAACTGTGGCGCCAAAAAAAAAAAAAAAAAAACAAGACAAAAAGAAAGCTGACAATTCAAATATTTTGCAACGTAAGTCCTCTTATCTAATGCATGCAAAAGTGGTATCATTGAGCATGGAAATTAACAAGACAAAATGTGGTGGCTGTTACCCAATCTTGGTTTTTGATAGAGTTTTTTGTTGATCTCATTAGTTGTTGTTTTAATTGAGATCTGTTTAAGGATCTTCATAATGCCCTTAGCTTGACCATCCCCCTAAACCACAGTTTGTGCATTTTATCGAATGATTTATATCGCATACCAGTGGGTTTGAATAATCCGATCTGCATCATTGTACTACACCCATAAAATGTGATTGAGATTAAAAATTGGTATGTATTTTTGCGAAAGCTGTACAAAATAAATATCAGATACAACAACATTTACATTGATGAATCACTTTCAAGCATGTTCCGCATACCCTGACCATAAGGATCTGCTAGCAATTATCTTGTGTAGTACAAGCACGAAATTATCGCGGTTAACTTCTAATTCAAGCTTGGCTTCTAAACAACTGACTCGATAGCTATATCTATATCACCAATTATATCTGATACAAGAATTTTTTCATCAATCTGAATAATCAACGCAGTCATTGGTTGCCTTGATACAAAATAGTTTATAAGCCAACAGATCGGCGACTACAAGTCGTGCAACTTTTCAAAACAAACTATCACCATCAGAAAAACCAACATAATCAAACCACAATTCTGCTCCTTTCTCTTCATCCTAAATTCATCCAAGCAATGTCATTCAGTGGTAACCGTGTATTTCGTGGAAAAAAAGAGCAGGAAGCTTATGATAAAACATTGGCTGGTAAATATGTAAAACTAGTAAAGAAAAACCACTTTTTGTTTTTTGGTCTTCCCTTTCTTGTGTCAATAGTTGCTGGCTCTATCTATTTACAAAAGTTCACCTCAGTTAAATGGGAAAAATACGACGAAAAGTATCAACAGCTAGGCGAAGAAGAAATGCTTAATTTGATAGAAAACAAGCGTCCCGTTGACAAAAGAAACGACTACTACCGTTTACAAGGGCTTCTCAATGATCACACGAATCAAGTATCTGACGATTACGAAATCGTACGTGTTCAACGAAGAAAAGAGGACGAGCCTGTCTGGGATAGGCAATAAGTATGTGTGTGTGTGTATATATATATTCATGTAAATAATGAACATACAAAAGAGACCATCTCATCGACGTGAAAAAAAAAAAAAAAATTCCTCTATGCTTTTCTTTATTTGACCAATAACCAAGAATATGGTTTCATTCTCCTGTGAAGTTTGTAACGATACTGTTATTAAAAAAAAGTTAGATCAGCATGCACAAAGATGCCGTGGGGCATATTTTACATGTATTGACTGTTCGACTACGTTTCAAGGAACCGACTATAGAAAACACACCAGCTGTATATCTGAAGCTGAAAAGTATGAAAAAGGGTTGTACAAGAAAAAGACCAAACAGCCAAAACCAGCTCCAGCTCCAGCTCCGGCTCCAGCTCCTCCCACAAAAACACAACCAACTTTATTTAAAGATGTTACCGGATCCCAAAACCTATACAAAGTCCTTAAAAAGGCCTCCAAAGACGACTCCAAAAAACTTAAAGACATTCTCAAGTCGTTGAAAATTACCAAAGTCGATGACAAATTCGTTATAGAATCATAATACACGCACTATTTTCTGTTTAAAGCTCGATTAACTTTACCGTAAAATTGTGCCAAAGTGTCGAATGGGAATGACAAATTCTCACATAGATAATCCGGCAATAGCTTTTGCAATATTTTTGCGTTTTCATAGTCCTCCACTTCTTCCCCCTCTAGGGCGTCCAAAAACGTGGGAATGTAATTGATTTCGGGGTTCGGCAGAGACGCCAACACCAACTGATAATACATGGTAAGTCCCAGTCTCACAGACGACGATTGCTTAATGTCAAATATATACTCCTCGGAATTGTTTTCAAAATTAATAACCTTAACTCCTGTCAATAGCTCTATCATATCCAATGTAAAGCAAATATTTTGTCTCTCCTTAGCTAGCTCATCTTGACTCAATCTACCTGAGGCTTTCTTTCGTATGGGCGAGGCAAACTCCATACTTGAATCTTGTTTCAATGACGATAGCTCCTCCAATAGCGCTTCTATTTTGTCATCTTTCGCTTTTAATTCAGCTTGTAAGCTTTCAATTAACTCATGATCACTCTCCAATTGGCTCTCGGCTTTAGCTTTATACTTGGTAAACAACTCATCCTGTTTTGTGTTAACTAGACTGTTTATCAACTCCACAAGCTGTTCATTATCTGAATTCAAAATATTCTGTTCCATCACTACGGTAGCTTGTTTCTTTGGGGTCATAACGTTATTCTTGTATGTGTTGGTTGTTCTTTGCTAATCACAACAAATACCGACAACAACTAAAAAAAAAAAAAACATCCAAAAAAAAAAAAAAAAAAAATTTCTTACAAACTTTTCTGTAACCTGTCACAGCAATGTCGTTTTCAGCTACAGCGTTCAAGAATAAACTAGACACCCTACTGGAGACACAAGAATCCATTGTTTCAATTTCTCAATGGGTTTTATTCCATCAGAAATATCACAAAGAAAGTGCTACAATTTGGTACAATTACATTATTCAAGATTCAATCACTCCGGCAAAAAGATTGGCATTACTTTATCTTTGCAATGATGTTGTACAGCAGGCAAGAAGGAAAAACAAGCCGGAATTTATCAACGAATTTAATAAAGTGTTACCAGGTGCTTTGAATAAAGACTATGCCAACTTAAGACCAAAGGTTGATCGGTTGTTGAACGTCTGGGAAGAACGAAAAATTTTCACCAAAGATGATATTGTGAAAATGAAAGCGTCGCTAACAGCTGAATCTAAGCCTCTGGGTTCATATAATATTGCTCCGGAGCTCAAACATATTAACGACTTGTTCATCCATCTCAACCAGTTGAATGATATCAGCCAGGGAAATCTTACTCAGATGGGCATAGAGTCTAAGGCATACTTGAATCCCCAAGACTGTGACACTTTACCTGCTCCAGCCGTATATATTTCAAAATTAAACACGTTGGAACAGTTGGGTAATGTTTGTATAAATAATGTAGATGAAATAAAAAAGACCAGAATGAAGATAAAATCTCAACTTGATAGCCTTTCCAAGTTGATCATCGAGGGTACTAAAACAGACGATAGCAAGCTTGCTATTATTAACGACAAGATGCAAAAGATCAAAGAGACCAGAAGCGAGTTGAATCAAGAAAATAACGACACTAACAGCGAAAATCTGGCCGACGAAGAGGAATTGCCTGGCTATGAATCGGAGTCTGAGGAGGAAGGTGATACAAGAAAGAGAAGGATGTCGCAAACACCATCTGGCGGATCAACGCCTTCAAAAAGAGTGGCATTCTCGGAAGACGTTGAAGTGTTTGAAGACCAAGTAGAGTTGGACACTGCAGGAAATGATAAACCGGAGACAAAAGAATCAGTTTCTGAAGATGTCATGTCTTTATTATCTAAATTAGTCGACTAGTTTTTAATATACGCATTCCAGCATTTAACAAATGCTTAGAGGGATTATTTCTTTGCAAATCTCTGGCTGTACTAGAAATCCATGCTCTGTTCATTTCAAAGCCTCGGCTACTACTGTATGCCTGAAACGTGTTGCCCTGGTATCCCGTGTATAACAAGTTTTTAGCCCGCGTCAAGGCTACATACAATAATCTTGCATTTACCGAACGGTAATACCCAGGAAAGTTTGTAACGAAAACGACTGGGAATTCTAGACCTTTGGCCTTATGAACAGTCGATACATTGATCGAATGCTCTTCGAGTACCGGCTCATCTTCTAGATAATTATTCAAAAAGTAGTCCAAGGATGGGGTTTTCTTATAAGATAAACTTAATGACTCATAAAAAGAACTAAGATTGTTCAACAACTTTGTTTCATTTTCTTGGTCCTTATGCCCTCGAGCAGGTTTATTTAATTGAGCAATAATACCCGTTTCCTTAATAATCCTCGCCAAGGACGCCATAATAGAAACGGGGTCATCAAGATTTTTCCTTTCCTGTTGGATTACATTCAAAAACAAATCAATTCTCTCCTTAAATTTAAAACGAGGTTTAGTATTAAACTTGCAAGTTGCTGACTCTGACTTCAAGTAGTCTTCTAAACCAGGGCTTTGAGTTGATCTATAACTCAAGTATAAGTCACGCACAAGTGACTTCAGGTTTCCCAATTTCATCAACGTACAAAGCAACGCCAAATCAGAACCCGTTCCTTTGTTCAATACACTCAATATATCAATCAAGATATGTACATTGGAATTCACCCAATCTGAATTCAGCGAATACTTATTCACATTGTAACCAAAATGATCCGTCATAAACTTACTGATACTATCGACCTCCCTATTTTGCGACGCAAGGATCATGAAATCTGAAAACTTTAAGAGCCCTCCCAGCTGACAAATCAATCGGGCAATCTCACTACCAATATAATTATACTCATCGTACTTGGAAACCAACGAGTACACTGTTGGCCCAGCCGATGGTTCTTTCATGGATACAAGTTTGTTCTGGTCTATGACCACGTTTGATATGTCGAGATTCTGTGGTGACAATCGGAAAGATTCATTTAAGCAAATTTCTTCCGTTTCCCAGCCTAGCTTGGAAATAAAATTCTCAGTTATATCTGGTGAAGAACCCAAAAATTCATATATGCACTGATTGGAGTCGCCTGCCAAAGTAATGTGCTTGTCGCCAAACTCCACCAACTTTTCAATAAACGTCACCAATTGCGGTTGCATATCTTGGAATTCATCAACCATCAACACCTGTATATCTTTAACAATTTCACCTTTGGATATGTCTAGCAATCCAATTGCATTTCGTATAAAGTCCAGATATCTAATCATGCCATTGTCATTAAAAAACTTTATGGTGTCACATAAATCAGATTGCACAATCTCGTACTTTTCAGCCACATCAGCTATATCCTTACCATCTCTTACTTCCAGCATTGCCTTTTCCAAATGTAGTTGCTTAACACCTTTACCACTCATAAATAACGCCCTATAGTTCTGAAAACTTATATCATCTAACAACATCTGGCGACCCTTTTCGGGAAAGTATTCTTGCAAATTTGATTCAATTAAATCATGGGCAAAGGAGTGGAATGTCTTTATAACGACATCACCTGGCTGGCTACCGATGTATTCTGCAAGCGCAGACCTCAATGAATTAACTGTTCTATTCGTCAATGAAAGCACCACAATACTCTGTGGAGAAACACCATCAGCTATGAGTTTTTGTATTCTTTTAACTAACGCAAAAGTTTTACCTGTTCCTGGTCCTGCTTGAATTGAAAGTACAGACTTTGGGTTATAATGATGGTTGACAATCTTTAATTGTGTAGGGGTTAATTCCATTTGTGTGATGTGTAATAACAAAAAGTAAACAAGAAAAAACAAAAAAAAAAAAATGCCAGATCAACCACGATTTTTATATCAATGACAAACCACCCCGTTGGGCTAACTTAATCTTAACTATGCCGGCATTACAATCATTGCAACAGATTCTTCCCCTAAAAGATGATCAGCCATTAGACGAGCCGAACTCGGTATCCATTTCAACTGAGTTCTCGCTAGAACATTATCGAGCAAACCTTCAACAATCAGGTAATGAGAATCTAACCAATTGTGTATCGCAATTTGAATTATTTAATCGAAAAATACAGGAACATAAGAAAAATTTGGTGCTAGTAGGGGAAATAATTGAAGAGTTTTCGACTGAATTGCACAACCTTTCATCCAGCTTGATTTCGTTAGAACAACAATCCAACAGTTTATCCAAGGACTCTAAGTTTCAAAAGAATATAATTGAAAGACTCAACCCGGTAATTTTAGATTTGATGATACCACCTGAAATTGTTCGATCTGTCTTGGAGGAGGAGATTACTCCAGAATGGTTGGAAAACTTGAAATTTGTCACTGAAAAAAGACAACTTCTCCAGACTTTGCCGGAAACCAAATCCAAAGACCAGTTGACAGAAGGAATAGAGCTTCTTGAAGGTAAAGCAATCGAAAGAATAAGAGACTTTATAATATTGCAAATACGAATGTTGCGGTCTTCGTCAAAGTCGTCCTCGCAGCTTATCCAACAGAATTTATTGGAAGTAAAAGAAGCATTCCAGTTTTTGCTGTCCCACCACCAGAAATTGGCAGAACAATTGAGGTCTGCTTATGTCTATACAATGCGATGGTATTACCAAAGCAAGTTTTCCAAATATCTTTATGCTTTGGAAAAGTTGCAGATACGTCGTGTCGATAGTGCTGTTCTTGGGGACACCAAAGCTGGTGAATACTTTACATTGTTTGAAAAGAGATTTGAAATTTTACAGTCGGACCAGTCAGCAATGCCGTCTCAAATTGCTGAAACCTCACCCTTCCATTATTGGATCGAATTCGTATTTAATCAGTTTTCAATGGCAGTGGTCGATAATGTGATAGTCGAGTACTTGTTTACCATAGAATTTTTTTACCACGGCGACGAGAAGGATAACTCCTGGGCCGAGGTAATGTTTAAGAATGTTTTCCAAATTGGTCGTGAATTTCTCGACTATATCAGCAATACTCTAGATGCGTATGGTATATTATTGATAATAAGGTTGGTTCAAAAATCACAGGCTAAATTGCATGAGGTGCATATTCCAGTGCTCGACGATTATCTCAACTCTTTGTTGTTGATACTTTGGCCACATTTCACAAAAATCGTCGATGCCAATTGTGAGTCCATGAAACGGACTATGCTAAAGGGGAAAAAGGCAACTGGACTAGCACCAATTAGTATCACCCAACAGTTTGCCCAGTTCTTTTCTGCATTGTTGGAATTATCTGTTAACGAAGCAGAGCCGCTCATTTCATCCATCATTCGGTTGAGAAACGAATATGAGAGTTATTTGATGAGGTCCACTTCACTTAGTGGCACTGAAAAAGAGATTTTCTTGTACAATAACTATTTTTTGGTATTGAGTGTTCTTAAGAACCAAAACACCAATACGTTTCTTGAAGAGCAGGTTTTACATTTCCAAACTTTAGCAGATGCATATACTAAACATTAAAGGTCACATATCTTAGCGTACAACCCACATAATTGTAAATATGTAGCAACACCCTCCAAGACTCTCATATGGGCAAACCCTATTTCTTTAATGAGATCCAATCTCTTTTGTTCGTTGATATTGGGTATGGTTTTGGCCACCTTAAATGTCAGTGTCACGATATCAATAGCAGAATATCCTTTGTACCAAAGGCCATCAAGCAACTCAAGAGCCTTGTCAATATCTTTATCCCTGAGACAGCTGAGCAAGATCAGTTGTATAACAAGTGGATGTGGTTGATCAACAATTTTGAAAACATTGACATCATTAACAAACTCAAACCCAGCAACTGTACTCTGCAAATTATTAATAGCCTGTCTCATATCCCCTTCAGCAGTGAATACCAAGGCCTGCAAACCTTCAGTATTATACTGTACATCTTCCATTTTGATAATTTCCAACAATCTCGCCAAAACCTCTTCGTCCGATAATCTGTTATATCTCAAAATCGCACATCGTGATTGTAAAGGCTCAATGATTTTCAGTGACTGGTTACAGGCAAACGCAAATCTTGTTGTGTTCGAGTAGATCTCCATAGTTCTCCTCAAAGCTTGCTGGGCACCTGGAGTCATTGAGTCGGCTTCATCTAGAATAATGATCTTTTGTCGACCAGGTGGTAACAGAATTTTTGTCTGAGCAAATTGTTTGATTTTATTACGTACAACATCGATTCCTCGATCGTCAGATGCATTTAGTTCCATAGTGGCTTGATGGTAATATTCTTCGCCCAATAACTCATATGCAAGACAATGAATCGAGGTTGTTTTACCAATCCCTGGTAGACCAGATAAAATCATATTTGGCATATTCCCATCTTGGACAATCAACTTCAATCTTTCAACCGTCTCTTCGTTTCCAACAATATCTTCGAGTTTCTTTGGTCTATACTTTTCTACCCATGGTAGTTCTAATGTAACTGGTTTAGACATGGTCTGTAACTAATACGAAAGGAAAAGAAAAGATTTTCTGGTGGTTTTTTTTTTTTTTTCTCGGACGCGTTTTACATATAACTCTATACAAAACACCTACTTACCTTGCTTGTTACCAATCGTCGTTGCCACATGCTTTATGTTTGGCTTATTAAACACCATCTCTCCACTGAAAATGCACTCTAGCCAAGGAACTTCAATATCTTTGACATTTTTGTCTATAAGATCAAATAACGGCCGTGCCCCTTCAGTATCTTCCGTTAGACCAAATATCCCAACTCTATCCACTCCAAGTGCTTTAGATAATCGCTCGAGACTTCCTCTTGGTAACTGGATTAGTTTAACTCGATCTTGGGCATTTTTAGAAGCTGTAAAACATAATGTAGGAAACATATTCGTTAGCATTGCCGGAGATATATCGTACTTGCACACAAACACATACTTTATTTGCACACAAGCATTCTTATGTATACCACGATTAGCAGCAGCCTGCTTTTCAAGAGAAGATACAGTTGGATTAAACCCATGGTATTTAAAGCCTTGCTTTGTTTTTAGCAAAACTTCTAGTAGATCAACAATATCATTTCCAACATTAGGTTCTATAAATGGCCATTGGTTTGATTGCGTAAATGGGTTATCGAGGATTGGACGGAAAACTTGTTTCCTCTTAGCTTCCTGAGCTTTGAGTGATGATGGGGCAGCTTTAGTTGAAACTTTAGCTACTGAAGGTTTTTTTACTTTATTTGATTTGTTCATTGGTGGAGATCTCATCACAAGACTAGTAATAGTAGTTCTCTTTTTTTTTTTTTTTTTTTTGCCTCTACACATTATTTCTCTAGATTACAATTTATATTTAAATTTTTTTTTTTTAATTTTTTACACGACTAAAACATACAGAACAATTGAAAGCCTATTTTCCATCCTTCTTAGGAGACTTTGGCTCATATCCCGGAGAGCCTGGTGAATATCGAGGTGAAGTAGGAGAATACTGTGGTGATGTTGGTGAGTATTGAGGAGATGTTGGTGAGTAAGAAGGACTGGTTGGCGAGTACTGTGGTGATGTAGGTGAGTAGGAAGGACTGGTTGGTGAGTATTGTGGGGATGTTGGGGAGTAGCTTGGACTGGTTGGTGAATATTGCGGTGAAGTTGGAGAATAGCTTGGGGATGTGGGCGAGTAGGATGGACTGGTAGGAGAATAAGATGGACTTGTTGGGGAGTAGGAAGGACTCGTGGGAGAGTAACCTGGACTCGTTGGGGAATACGAAGGACTCGTTGGTGAATAGGAAGGACTAGTAGGTGAATAGGAAGGACTAGTAGGTGAGTAGCTTGGACTAGTAGGAGAGTAACTTGGACTAGTAGGCGAGTAGCTTGGACTAGTAGGCGAGTAGGAGGGAGATGTAGGCGAGTAGGAAGGAGATGTAGGCGAGTAGGAAGGAGATGTAGGCGAGTAAGAAGGAGATGTAGGCGAGTAGCTTGGACTGGTTGGTGAATAACCATACCCTGGTGACGCGTAGCCCGGAGAAGTAGCCGTGTTGTATCCAAAACTAAATGGTGACGTAGCTGCTGGCGAGGTAGGTTGCCCACCATATGAAGTCAACCCTCCAACAATTCCTTCATTTACTTGCGCGGTATGAATTGGTGAGAATCCGGCTCCTGCATCAATCTCAATATTTTCATCTCTAGCACTCTCGTATTCCTTATAAGGTGTAGCACCGCCATCGTCGGCAATAGTTTCCATAGCAATACTTGATGGAGCTTGTTGTAACATTCTCTCATCAATCATCAAGTCAAAGGACCCAGTACCTAAAGGTGCCATTTGTCCCAACATTACATTTTCCGATATACCCTTACAATCATCCAATTCTGCAGCTGCAGCCGCATCCAACAAAATCTCAACGGTCTCTTCGAAAGAACAACGCATCAATGCACCTGTATCGGATCTATTAATACCATGACGAGTGATGGCCATCAAATGACCACGTGAAGTCATCACATCAACCAACAATGCCATATGACGGTAGTTGACATACGAACCATCAAATGCAATGACATTCAAAATTTCCTTATACAAGGACGATCTCGTAGCCTCAATACCCAAGACAGACAACACCTCAATAAAGTCGTTGGAGTAGGTACGAGCTGAATCCACACCAGGTACAGCCATCACATCTGCCAAATTGACACCATCTGTTTCCAAAACCCATTCTTTGCCCTGCTTGAATTCACCAGTCTCGTCTGGGTGACTGACTTTGTGTTGCATCATAAACACCCTGGTAATACCTGGGATACCACGCAAAGAAATAGACTCCAACATATGGGCTTCGATACGCTTCAAAATTTGATCTTCTTCTGCATCTGCATCTTCATCCAATGATTTTGGATCTCTGACAACTCTACAACGAATAATCAATTTATCAGCTGTATCATCAGACCAAATAACAAACAAATCCTCACCGAAATTCTGGGAAATCTTTTCAGCCACTTGAGCCATCGTTAACTGTTTATCCAACATTTTTGCACGATCCAACTCCAAGCGCAATAACCATGGCGACTGCTTGTCAATAGTTTCTTCAACTTTTTGATCTGGAATGGCAAAATAAGCCTCAACTGTGTCATAATCATCCTCAATAACCGTCGTTCTAGGATCAGGATCATAGTAAATTTCTGCTGATGAGGTGACATTCTTTAATGTAGTGTGCTCAATAGCAGATTGTACAATCTTGGCCTTCTCAATATCAGAAGCAACTTCCGGATCCAAGTACACCGTCATTGCCGGTGTCTTAATGTTCTTGGCAACATTAAGAATTTCCTTAAGACGTGGAACACCCAAGGTAACATTCTTTGAGGAGACACCAGCATAATGGAAAGTGTTCAAGGTCATTTGAGTTGCAGGCTCACCAATGGATTGAGCAGCCACAACACCCACCATTTCACCAGGATGAACAATAGATTTTTGGAATTGGGTTTCAATTTCACCCAAGACCCATTCAAACGATACTCGGTTAAGCTTGAATTCTTCGATAACACGTCTAGCTGCCAATCTGGACCTCAACAAACATTGGAACAACAACGTTGCATTTTCTTGTGCTTCCTTGACTAATGGAGTGTCGCCACGGACAACCAACAATTTCTTGCACAATTCCCTCACCCCAAAAATAATCTCCTCCAAACGTAAATCAGATGCCCTGTAACGACCATTGTGGAAAATCTGTTGGGCATTCTGGATGATACGACGCAAATTCACTGGTAATGGCCAGCTGAAATCACCATTAGGGAAGCATACTTCTCTCAAGTATTTACGATCCTTCAACAATTGGTTATACTCTTCATCCAATATCTTCTGCAACTGCACATCACCTCTAATCTCTTTACCAGATTCAATCAATGATTCGGAAATCATGTTCTTGGTATCCAAAATGTCGATTCTGTAACGGCGTTCAAAACTTTCGTCTGAACCTGGAATTGTGTCGACCGATTGTTTTTCAACTTGTGTACCGTCTATACCATCTTCACCATAGATGAATTGAATGATATCACCCAACGAGTTTCTCGTGGTACCATCGTAATGAACCATAATGTCTTCCAATGCCTTGACTAAACGACGTTGAATATAACCTGTTTCTGCTGTTTTCACAGCAGTATCAATAAGACCCTCTCTACCGGCCATTGCGTGGAAAAAGAATTCTTGTGGCGTCAACCCTCTTAAGTAAGAATTTTCAACAAAACCTTTGGATTCCGGAGAATAGTCATCCTTTGTAAAATGTGGCAACGAACGGTCGCCAAACCCAAATGGAATTCTTTTACCTTCGACAATTTGTTGACCAACACATGCAGACATTTGAGAAATATTAATAAACGAACCTTTAGACCCAGAGGTGACCATTTGTTTCACATTGTTTAAATCTTTCAAACTCATTTCTGCAGATCGACCAGCAGTGTCACGCGCCTGATTCAAAACACGCGATACATTATGTTCAAACGACTCACGCAAAGTCATACCTGGCTCAGGTTCAAGCTTGTTGTGCTGGGCATCAATAATGATCTCTTGCACCTTTTGCTTGGCTTCTTGGATAGTCTTTGTAACATCTCTCATTGTTTGTGCATCAGCAATAGTATCACCAATACCAATTGAAAACCCATTGTGCAACAACCAGTAGTTTACCACTTTTTGGATCGAACTGAACAACTCAGCACACACCTTGGGACCCTTTTCTCTCATGACTGTGTGAATCAAGCCTCCTCCAGTGGCACCAACGGTTTTCTTGTCGACAACCCCAAACATGATTTCACCATCAACAATCAACATACCAGTATCTTTGGGACTCAACAAGTCTCTCCCACCATCAAATCTCTGCAAGTGGATACCCTTTGGAATTGCCAACGACAATAACTGCTTCCCAGTCCATAATGGTTTGGGCTTCACAACGGCTGGTGGCGGAATCACACCATCCCAGTTTGGAATCCAGTAACACATGTTCATGACCTGATCATATTCAATAAAAATATCACGTAACGTCATTTTACGAATACCACACAATGTGTCTTGGACAATACCCATCACTGGTTTATTCGACTGTGGAGAAACAATTTGCAAAGGCACGGCACAAATTTGTGACAATTCTGCTCTGGTTTCTGGTGATTGTGGAACATGCAAGTTCATCTCATCCCCATCGAAATCTGCATTATATGGCGATGTCACCGATAAATTCAATCTGAACGTGGAGTAAGGCATGACTCTGACTCTATGTGCCATCATTGACATCTTGTGCAACGAAGGTTGACGATTGAACAACACTGGATCATCATCCATCAAATGACGTTCGACCTTCCATCCATATTGCAACGCAATATCACCTGCTCTCTTATTATATCTCAAATCAATACGATCTCCAGTATCTCTTATCACATACTTGGCACCAGGATGCTCATTGGGACCGTTTCTAACCAATTCAGTCAATTTGTGGATATTATAAGGGGTAACAATTTCAGGATAGGTCAACGTTTTTGCGATGGAAATAGGCACACCCACTTGGTCCAAATCCAAATTAGGGTCACCGGAAATGACAGTACGAGCGGAAAAATCAACACGCTTCCCCATCAAGTTCCCTCTTAATCGACCTTCTTTACCTTTCAATCTTGCTCTAATAGATTTGATTGGACGACCAGTTTTTTGAAGTGCTTGTGGCTGTCCCGCAATATCGTTATCCATATAAGTAGCCACGTGGAATTGCAACAAAGCCTCAAACTCGCTTATCACATGTTGTGGTGAACCATCTGTTTCCAATCTTTGGACATTTATATTAGCTTTAATGATATCGGCCAACTTGAACGTCAAGTCATCTTCTCCTCTAGCTGTTTCATTGAATGCGATTGATGGTCTCACAGGTGGAGGTGGCACAGGTAAAACTGTGATTAACATCCACTCTGGTCTAGCATAATCCTCATTGAACCCCATCTTGTGACAATCTTCAGGACTAATGTGTTTGAAAACATTCAAAATTTCCAGCGGGGTCAACAAACGACGTTCTGGTTGTTCATTATCGTCGTAATTCTTATTTTGCTTCCATGTCCCCCATAGTTTCAACCCATCTCTACGAATTGTTGGTTGTGGGTGCCCACACCCTCCACGAGAAGGTTGGTCTGTCATTTCATCCTCGTTGTTGTCGGTCTCACACACCATTTTGGATTTACACAATGACCACACTGCATTGAATCTCTTTTTGGGGTCTCTGATTTTTATGGCCTGGGCCATAGCTGGATTAGTTTCATCTAATAATAATTTCCCACAATGCATACACACCGACTCACAGGCCTTTTTGATTTTAGCAATAAACCCAATATGAAACACTGGTTTGGCCAATTCAATGTGACCAAAATGACCAGGACATTCTGCCATATCCTCACCACATGTCTGGCATCTAAAATTTCTATCAATGGATCCTAAACGTGGATCATTCAATCCTCCCTCTCTTGGTCTCTTTGTGGTTTGGTCCATTGTCTCAGGATACTCTATTTTTGCCACTGAGATGGCCCTCACTTCTTCTGGTGATAATAATCCAAACTGGACTTCTTTGACCGAACGGAGTGGAGCACTCGAGTACGGAAACTGACGACTCATGGCAAATGGTTAGCTTTTTTTTTTATAAAGTTTTTTTTGGATTAAAAAAAAAATTTGGTAGGTTGGTTGTTTTTTTTTTTGGGATTTTTAATATAAATAAGGATTCCAACTAATAATACAAATGCAATCAAATCAATGAGTGCAATAACAGATACTGTATTTGTCTCGAAAATTTAAATAATCAACAATCCAAATAATATGCAAATGAAATGAATTCTATAACAAATTTGGAAGTAATAATTAATTACTGAAATAAAAAAAAAAAAAAAAAAATGTATCCCCTTTGTTGAATAACTGCTTTATTAACAATAAATAGTCCAGTCTAACCTAAACAATAAAACCCTATGATTGATTAATGTAAATATCAAATGGGAATATGGAGTTGAAATAAGGTTAAGTTGATTGATTGGCAATAGGGATAGAAGAAAAGGGGGTGATGTTGTTTATACATTCAGGAGTTTGCTTTTTTTTTTTTCTGATGTTGGTTTCGACAATGGCAAAGTTTGTTGGAAAATTTTCAGTTTGTTGTGTGCTGCACGACTTTTCAAAGAATGCTTGTATTACTATCTATAAAAAGCGCCTACATGCTTTATGAGAAGAATTTGGCCATTGCCTTTTTTTGTTTATCACGACGCAACTTGATGTTGTGTTTGGCTTCTTGTAATCCCTTTTGGATGGCTGCATCGTTGGGCTCTAATTTCAAAGCTTCTTCGAGAACTTTTTGAGCCAGTTCTTCATCCTTGGCTAGGATGTATCCCATCCCTTTTCTGTATAATGCTTTGGTTTTGGATTTGTCATCAATTTGCTCTACCTCTAACGCATTGTTTGCAGCAGTAATTGCATCCTTTCCATGTTTCAATTTCAATGCCACTAATGCAGCATTCAAGTAGCATGATGCTTTGAGCCCATGTAATGTTGACAAGTCTTCAGAGGACAAATCTTCTGGTGTATAGTCATTCAAGTAGCTGCTGGCCTTGATATACTTTTCGTACGATTTTTCTAACTTTCCTTCTTTCAAAAGTTTGGTTCCAATATCCTTCAACTTGCTAACAGCAGCGAAAACAGATTGGGGGTTGCTTACGTCGATGTTATCGTTATCAGTTAAAATCTCTTCATATGTATCGCCAGTTCCGTCGTCCGTGCCCAGTGTAGCTGGTTCATAATCAGCAGGAAGCTCGCCACAATCGACGATTTTCCAGTCTTCCACTGGTCTGTCGTTAGCCCCTTTTTCGCTTCTCTCCAATTGACGCACAATTGATTTCCCTTCAATGACTTCTCCAAACACAACATGTTTCCCGTCCAAATGTGGGGTTGGAACTGTTGTAATAAAAAACTGAGATCCATTGGTGTTTGGCCCGGAGTTAGCCATCGACAATAAAAATGGTTTGTCATGGGGCAACGTAAAGTTTTCATCCTCAAACTTATCACCATAAATAGATTCGCCACCTGTCCCTAAACGGTCGGAGGGGGCAGTAAAATCACCACCTTGGCACATGAAATCTTTGATCACTCTGTGGAAAATAGAGTCTTTATAGGAAAGTGGTTTGCCTGAGGTAGGTGATATACCTTTTTCACCAGTACACAAGGAACGGAAATTGGCTGCTGTTTTAGGAACAACATCGTCGTAGAGTTTAAACACAACACGGCCCTTGGGTTTGCCGTTGCAGGAAATATCAAAATAAACAGGTGTGCCAGTCATGGTTAGCAAAGAAAAAGTCAAAAAAAAAAAAAAATTTTGAGACAAAACTTTTGCTAATTTTATATAGAATTGGAAAAAATGTTGGTGGAAGGTTCTCGAACCGACCACATTTTTTATACATTTCTAAATAGAATATTACAGCAACTAGAATAATCATAATAATAAAAAAAGAGGAACTAACTACTACTACTAGCAGCGGCTCTAATTGGGTCGAAATATGCATGCTTCATTGCCTCTTTGGCAGTCAATCTCTCCTGGTGGTCATATCTCAATAACCTGTCAATAAGGTCTAGGAACTCTTCGGAAACCAAGTCCTTGTTATTTTCATTCATGAATCTTACCCATTGCCTTTTATTATAGTATCCTATATCTTCGTACTCTTCTCCCAACGATATGTTGTACTTTTCAAGGTATTTCTTGAAATTTTTAGAGCCCAAAACACGGACTATCTGTACCAATTGGTCTGTATTGGATTTCCCGTGGAAGAACGGTTCCTTCATAAACACCATTGACGCCAACATACACCCAAACGACCACATATCCAAGGAGTAGTCATACAACCTGTAATCAACTAGCAACTCTGGGCCCTTGAAGTAGCGCGAAGCAACGCGGACATTATACTCTGTTCCTGGATGGTAATATTCGGCCAAACCCCAGTCAATCAATCTCAACAACTTTTTATCATGATCTATCATTACATTGTGGGGTTTTACGTCTCTATGCATGATTCCCATTGAGTGTGAGTAGTCCAACGCCTTTAACAACTCATACATGTAAAACCTTATATCGTAGTCAGTAAACGTGGGGTACAAGGACCTAAAGTCGATGTTATTAACATGCTCAAAGATAAGCCCTGGTGTTTTCAGCTGTGGCTCTCTAACCACATCCAACAACGCAATAATATTGGGCCCATCTACTAAGTTTTTCAAAATGGAGATTTCTCTTTTGATTTTCTTCCGCTTGACCGGTTTCAACACTTTGATGACAACTTTTTCCCTCTTTACCAAATCTATTCCCAAAAAGACCTCTGAGTACTTGCCTCGTCCCAATTTTCTGAGTATTTCGTAATTCTCTTGTGAGTTCCATTTTATATTAAGGTCATCGTAGTCCCAGTAGGATTGTGGTTTGGTAGAAAGCACATCGGCATACACTCTTGAGATTGATTGCACTGTATTATGACGATGTGATGACATCGTGTTATTGCTATTAAAAAGTTTGTTATGCGGCAATGAATAGCGATAGGAAACTAGCAAAGTTAAAAAGGATACTGGTATTAAAAGTGGAAACAACAACTTGACTCGAATATCTGGTTATAGTCTGAAAAACAAATTAATCACTATTAACAGGAATACTCCTTGGCAAATGTGTTGAAAAGAAAAATGTGTCTCCAAATTTTATCCTGCTTTTTTTTTTTTTTTTTTTTGGAAAGAGCATTAGAAAAAAAGAAAATTTAAAGTGAGTGGTTAAATAAATAAATCCGTGTTCTCTACACGACCTATATATACTTATTCTATCTTCATATCACTAAAGGCTTTGTTGAACTTCCTGGCAGCTTTCCCTTTTGACACTGAGCTGGCAGCTTGCTGTAATTTTTTCTTTTCATCGTCCTTTTTGGCTAGTTTTCTTCCACCGCTTTCTAATTCATAGTTATCCAAGAAATCGTCCAACATGCCTTCTAAATCGTGTCTTTCTTCGTTCATATTGAATGGTTTGTGGGACGGTTCATCGTTTTCGTTTTCAAACTTTTTGCTCATCTGTTCATACCTATCATCGAGCAATGTGAGTCCTTCAGTTCTAAACAATGCAGATGATGACATTGAAAATGATGATGTATCAGTCATGGCACCTTTCTTTTTTCTCATTTTGGTGTTTGAAACTTTTTTGTTGGTGGATATTTCTGGCAATTCGGGAACTTCATCCTCAAATTCGTCATCGGAATCCCATTCGTTGGGCTTGTTTTTGTTGTCTTTTTTAAATTGCATAAAATCTCTTTGCCAATTCAGATTCACACCCTCGGGCGTATCCAGGTTGTATTTAGCGTCATACTCTTCTTCATAGTTATCTAGGTCCCACTCGTCATAGTCTTCTGCTTCTTCGTAAAACTCATTTTCGTCTTCGACTTCACCTGACTGTAACAATGAATTGAATATATCTTCTTCGCCATCTTCGATATACGCTTCATCGTCCAAAGCTTCTAACACTTCACGTAATCTCGGATCCAAGTTTGGATTAAACCCCTGTAATTCGTCGGGTATGTTTTGGTTTAGATCTCTGGCAACTTTTCTTGTTTCTTTTGAAGGCAACTGGTCTTTAAATAAATCTTCTATCAGCTGTTTGGGCTGGGTTTGTTTAGCTCCAACAAAAACACCATCGGGGTTCCCCATAGGCTTTAGATGTTGCATATAGTCGTATTTGGAGTCGTCGTAGGTGATACCATACTGTGCCGCCAACCCTTCGTTATCTCTTATACTTGTATTGGCAAGTTTCTTTTCTAATTCAGCAGTGGTAACCACTTTTTTCTTTGAAGATTGTGGAACCAAAACATGCTCAGACGCTTCGTCGTCGTAGAACCTTGCATCATCATGGGCTCTATGTACGACATTGAAGGTGGTTGCGTTTTTCTTATTGAATCTTCTAGGCATGGTTGAATTGAGATGGATAGAAGAAGAAAAAAAAAAAATTTTCTATTTCTTTTGTATGTTGCGCGTTTAAAAATACAAACTCTATACACTGTCATGAATTCTATGTGAATGTTCTAGTATCTTTTCCCAATTGCTCAAACATATACTTGTGCATTGTGTCACAGCAAGAACAAGAACACCAATAATCAATCCAATCCACAACCCGCTCATTTCCATACCAAGTTTGAATGCAAGCACGTATCCCAAAGGTATGGCAAGGAAGTAATACGATATGATGTTTAGGATCGATCCGATTCTTTGTCTGCCTTGTCCCCTGAGCACACCTGTTCCCACAACATTTAGGGAATCTGAGATTTGATTGATACCGGCCAAGATAAGTAATTTGGAGCTGATTTCTAACACCATTTTGTCGCTGGTGAAAAATTCTCCCAAAACGTGTCTCCCAAAATAGAACAAGCAAAAACTGAGTAGCCCAATAGACCCACCAATGACGACTGTGAGGTCGTTGAGTATCTTGGCGCAGGCGATGTTCCCGTCCCCAATAAAGTGTCCCATCCGTGTACTTATAGCCACAGCAAATGCAAACGGGACTTGGAAACATAAAGTTGCAACATTGGATACAATTGACTGGGCGGCCAAGGCCTCGGTTCCGAAT
Organism: Candida dubliniensis CD36; assembly: GCF_000026945.1. NCBI lineage: Eukaryota > Fungi > Ascomycota > Pichiomycetes > Serinales > Debaryomycetaceae > Candida > Candida dubliniensis. The sequence goes on along the minus strand of NC_012867.1, from coordinate 2,221,761 downwards.
CTGGAAGCAAAAATAGTCAAGATCTCAAATGCTAAAAAATCAGAAATTACCATGATTACACCAGGCACAGCTAGAGATAGCATTGGTTTCCAATTGCTTGATGCTTTGTCCCAATCGATACCGCCCCAACATTCAATTCCGTCGATGAAAATCACGTATGCAAACATTAGGAGCGAGATAACCCAGTATGTGACACCTATCGCCAAGGGAATACCAGTGTATCCCATTCCGGTACTTGGATTCCACACCAACAGCCAATTCAATATCAAGTTAAAGGGAAGTGCCACAAGCAAAACGTATGTGCTAGCTTGGAAGAGATGTTGAGCCTGTAAAAACCTTTTACCGCTTTCAAAAAGAATCAAGCCAGGCACACCAAAAGCATGGATTCGCAAAAAGAGCTGGGCCATGCTAACCAATTCTGGGTCAGGAACCAAGTAGTTCAAAATGCTACCAGAGTACCACCATACAACCATCAAGGGTATCATTGTTGCAAACATAAGAAGGGTCGCGCGCTGGAAATAGACCCCTACCATTTTTTTGTTACCGGACCCGTATGCTTGGGAGCAAAATGTGTCTAAACTAGTAGCCATGCCCTGGAATACAGCTAGACCTGTGATGTTAAAAGTACAGATAGCCAACGAACATGCAGCCAACTCTTTGGCGCCTAATCGCCCTGCAGCATATACTGACGTGATGGAAAAGACGTACTGCAACACAAACGATACGACTAACGGGAAACTGGATCTTGTGAGATGCTTGAGTTCCAGTGTCGGAGTGGTGTCATTATCTTTGGTGTCGTTCACAATAGCATCGTAATTGTTGACCGGAGTAATTAGCAAAGTCTCTTCAGTATTCATGGTTAGAGTTGGCCAAACTTTTTTTTGTATTAGAAACGGATTTGTAGCTACATTTATAGGCAAAAAAATTTTTTTTTTTTTTGTTTTTGATAAATTGAGCGGAATTATATCTTGATAAAGCGATAAGTGTCCAAATCAGGTAATTCGCAAGCGCATTGCATACTATATAAAAATATACATTGTGTTGTGAACTTCAAAGCACTTTGTGTTGGTTACAGTAATGTCAGGGGATACTGGGATTTCCAAGCTGTTTCCAGAAGCGAATTTTATGCCGCTAATGAGGATAGTGGAGGATTCCGAAGAATATGTGACTTCAAACGAGGTGTCGAGTTTGTCGTCACAAGCAACAATCACTGCTAGATTGAAGTTTGGGTGTGCGATTTTTTTGAACAGAACTGCATAGTTGAGTTCTTTTATGGCTTTTGGTGGTGCTGGTTTGGTTTGGTGGCTCACTTCCTCTATTAATGGCTTTGTGGAGCGTTTGTTTATATTCATTAAATCTGGCAATTCATCGTCCTCCAGTTCCATTTCTTTAATCAATCCTAAAGTTTCATTTTGTTGTAGTTCTTTGAGTCTGTCTTTTAGCACAGACCCTAAAAGTTCCTTTTTGGTGACTACTGTATTGGAAAGTTCGCCCTTTGCTAGCATTTTCGGGGTTGAGTACTCCCGTTCTAGTGTGAGTGAGTATACCAATTCAATCGATTCAATACACCATTCAATAAGAATAGACTTTAGGTCTTTGCTAATTTGACACCATTGGAAGCACTTGGAGTTTATGCAACAATCGTATACCAAAGACGGAAACCCCTTTTTATCCTTGGACTCTTTTTCTTTGGATAGGATAATGGGTATTTCCCATTCGTTGTCAATGATCAATGGGAACACGATCTGTGGATCGAAATCGACATCTGGCTTGGGTACATCGGGGGAATGGCACACATTGATAAATACCTTGGTCAATGTTCGAGATACGTCTTTGGATTCCAAGATTTTGGTTTTAATCACAAACCCCGGTTTGGGGTGTAAGGTGATGCTTTCTTGCTCTTCAATCAACGACATTGTTGAGGAAGACTCATGAATCATCCCAAAATTTTTTTTCTGTTTTTTTTTTTCCCGAACTTTTCTTCTTTTTCATTCCACACCAAATATGAATGTTCTAGTATATTCTGGCCCCGGCACTACAACCGAAGGTGTAAAACATTGTTTGGAGACATTGCGACTCCATTTGGCGTCGTATTACGCTGTCCTTCCTGTTAACGAGACGGTGTTGTTGAATGAGCCATGGATGAGGAAAACGTCTTTGTTAGTTATACCAGGAGGGGCGGATTTGCCGTACTGCAAAGTGCTTGATGGGAAAGGCACCACCAAAATTTCGAAATATGTCAAGCAAGGAGGGAGATTTTTAGGGTTTTGTGCTGGTGGGTATTTTGGGGCTGCCCGATGTGAGTTTGAGGTTGGCAGTCCAACGATGGAGGTGACTGGACCACGAGAACTTGGGTTTTTCCCTGGAACGGCCAAAGGGTGTGCATTCAAAGGTTTCAAGTATGAGCTGCGTGCTGGTGCAAGAGCGGTGAAGTTGATGGTCAATACTGCTGCGTTGCCTGGGTGTCCCAACCATGTTTACAACTATTACGATGGTGGGGCTGTTTTTATCAATGCTGAGAAGTATAAAGACGTCGAAATCTTGGCACGGTACGAGGACAAAACTGATGTTGAGGATGCAGAGAAGGCTGCTGTTGTGTACAGAAAGGTCGGTAAGGGGCACGTTATTTTGAGTGGCACTCACCCTGAGTTCGCCTCTCACTTGTTGGATCCGCGAGATGAAGATGGTTCTGGGTATGCCTCGGTGGTTGAAACACTCAAGGAACACGAACACAACAAGAAAGTATTTATGAGGGATTGCTTGAAAAAATTGGGGTTGCGAGTTGCCGAGAGTGTTGATACAGCCATTCCGAGGGTTACGCCGATGTATGTTGTGTCTCCGTTTAAGGACAAGGTGAGGGATATGTACCTGAATTTGACCAGCAAATTGGAACTTGGTGATGAGCCGTTTCAGGATAACAACGATATTTTTTATTTTGCTGACGAAACCCAGGAGGCCGGTGAGTATGTTGGTAAAGCCAAGTATATCAACTTCCTAACTCTGGCCGGTATACCAGACCTGAAAATGGTCCCCTATTTTAATATCCAGAAGTATTTTGATAATTTGCAGGTATTGTCGGGGGGAGGCGAGATCAAGTTTGGCGGGATTTTGGGTTACGCTGAGGTTATCACGTCTACCAACACGATAATGGATAAGAATCCGCAATGGTTGGAGCATCTTCCGAATGGGTTCACCATTACTGCAACCACGCAAATTGCTGGTCGAGGTCGTGGGGGTAATGTGTGGGTCAACCCTAGAGGTGTTCTTGCTACGTCGGTGCTTTTCAAGGTGCCACCTTCGCCCTCGTCCTCGTCAACGGTGGTTACGTTGCAGTATTTATGTGGGTTGGCGTTAATTGAGTCGATCTTGGGCTATGGAAGCCATGTTTCCGGACAAGGAGTTGGGTATGAGGATATGCCATTGAGACTAAAATGGCCCAACGATATTTTTATTATGAAGCCCGAGTATTTCAAGTCGTTGGACGCCAAGAATGATATAAGTGCAACTGTTGATGGTGTCGATGAGAAGTTTGTTAAGGTTTCGGGAGCGTTGATCAACTCGCAGTTTATCAACAAAACCTTCTACTTGGTATGGGGAGGCGGGGTTAATGTATCGAACCCAGCACCCACAACGTCGTTAAACTTGGTTTTAGAGAAGTTGAATGAGATCAGACGTGAAAAGGGGTTGTCACCATTGCCGCCATACGAGCCAGAGGTGTTACTTGCAAAGCTTATGTTTACCATTGACCAGTTTTATTCTGTGTTTGAAAAGTCAGGATTGCAGCCGTTTTTGCCTTTATATTATAAGCGGTGGTTCCATACTAACCAGAAAGTAGAGGTTGATAATGGTAGCGGGAAACAAAGAACGTGTATTATTAAGGGTATCACCCCAGATTATGGATTGCTTATTGCTGAAGATGTAGAGACGCACAAAGTGTTGCATTTACAACCTGATGGAAATTCGTTTGACATATTTAGAGGTTTAGTATATAAGAAGAATTAATCGCGTCAAAAAAAAAAAAAATAAATAAATAAATAAATTCTCTCTTTCTTGCAAAACAAACCATGAAAGTGGAAATAGTTGAATGGAAAAGTTATTGTACGTGGCACTGGGACCTTGCATCGTCTGATGGGCATGGATACGTTGAAGAGTTGTGTGGTATATGTCGTGTTTCATTTGATGGAACGTGTCCTAATTGTAAATACCCAGGGAATCAGTGTCCTGTTGTGTTGGGATCAGGGTGCACACATAATTTCCACTTGCACTGTATATTGAAATGGTTAGAACAGGAAGCATCGAAGGGGTTATGTCCAATGTGCAGACAGATATTTACCTTTAAAGAACAGAAGAAGCAAGCACCAGAAGAGTTGGCAAAATTAAAGAAATTGATTGATGGGCATAAGGTTATGAGAGAACGGCCAGAGCAGACTGATCAAGAGTTTGAGGAGTATGTTCCCGAAACGATTGGATGAAAAAAAAAAAAAAAAACAAAAAAAAGTGCACGTCCAAAAATTTTTGTTGGTTTTCGTTTCCTCGATCACAGACCATGTTAGTATTTAGACGTCCATTATACCAGGTTTTTAGAAGAGGGTTTGCTCACTCGAGAATAATTCGCAATGAAACAAGGGTTCCCAAGTTTTCTCCAGTTGAATTGGAAGCTGCACGTTTGGCACGAGAAGCAGGGTTGGGCTGGTTGAGACGGTTCCCCCGAAAAGTCATTCCGTATTTAGAATTAATGCGTTTGGAAAAGCCAGTGGGTACATGGTTGTTGTTGCTTCCTTGTTACTGGGGGATAACCATGGCATCGTACTCTATAGCGGCACCATTGTGGGTGACTGCCAAGACAATTGGGTTGTTTTCTGTTGGTGCGTTAGTGATGAGAGGTGCTGGGTGTACCATCAACGATATTTGGGATAGAAATTTAGATAATCAAGTTGCCCGTACTATGGAGAGACCAATTACCAGTGGAAGAGTTTCGGTGCCACAAGCAGTTGCCTGGTTGGGTGTGCAATGTTTTGCAGGGTTGGCAGTGCTTTTGAGCTTGCCATTTGAGTGTTTTTATCTAGGAGCATTGTCGTTACCGTTTGTTGCAGCCTACCCGTTGTTTAAACGATTTACATATTACCCGCAGGCGATGTTGTCAATTTGTTTTAGCTGGGGGTGTCTCTTGGGGTTTCCTGCTGTTGGGGCGCCATTGAATTTATGGGTGGCAGTGCCATTGTTTATTTCCAACTGGATATGGTGCTTGACGTACGATACGATTTATGCACATCAAGATAAAAAGTTTGATATTAAGGCCGGTATCAAGTCTACTGCGTTGGCATGGGGAGATAAGACTAAGCCTATTTTGAAAGGGTTGACAGTCTCGCAAGCCGGGCTTTATGCGTTTTCTGGTTTTATGAACTCTATGGGTCCCGGGTTTTACGTTGCTGGTGCATACGCAATTGGAAGGTTGTACAAACAGATTATTAAGGTTGACTTGGACGACCCAAAGAGTTGTTGGGGTGCATTTACGTCGAATATTCGTACTGGGTTTATCTTTTGGTATGGAATTGTGTTTGACTATATATTGTTGCTACTTGGATACATCTAAAAGTTTTCTTGTACGTAGACTTTCTGCTCTGGATATAGACTTTCTAATCAAAACGTCTCTGTATTGTTGGGTTTGATTGGCCATGACTAAATGGAAATAACCGACTAAATATGCAAGTGGGAAATGTGACGGAATTGGCTGGAGAAGCTGCCACGGTGTGATTTTATGGTAGTATGTCTCAGCAAAATGTTTAATTGCAGGCTCCGCCAGTAATCCAGATGCATACTGTGTTACGTAAAAGTCGAGGATGTGTACGAGCTCAGTGGTGCTTGGTTGTGGGGTAAAATGTGTGGCACCATAAAAAGTTTTCTTTGGTAAGGGAGTTTCACCTGCTGCTAATGATTCAGCAGTTGAGTAATCACCAAACTCTAACAATGAGTCGATGTCGCAGTTGCTAAACATTCTGTGGTAGTCAAAGATGGGACCATCGGGTACTTTACGTGCCAATTCAAACGACTTTAAGTAGAGCTCAGCAAATGTCAGCAACTCTTTGGATTTGGGAGTCATATCAAGAAATGCTAGCCAGGATATTTTTGGCCATTTTTCTTTTTCCAACGAAGTGGTACTTTTGAATTCTTGGTGTAGATGGGTGAATTGGTCCTTGATGGTGTCGTACAACAAGTGTAGTGCTTGTGTGATAAGTTGTAGCAATTCGTCTGTAGGATTTTCTTTGTGTGTTATTTCCATCAACTCGATGCGGAGAAGCAAGTACCCTTTTTCATCGTTTGTTGTACCTGAAAGGTCTTTCATTACAGTTTGGTTGATGCTGTGGTATTTTGGGGGCGCGTTTTTTAGGACGCCAATACCTTTTTGTTTATCAAACTTTAACACACTAACCAATGTTTTTGAGTATTCGTTTTCGTCAAGTTTTCCTGATAAAAGAAGGTCAATTGCGTCGTCTATCAAGGAGTCCAGTAAATGGTTATTGATGAATGTGTTGTACTCAATTGGCACGGCAAGTTTTTTATACACTTCAGACGCACATTGTATACGATTTTGCAGGATGAGCAAATCAACAATGGGTTGAGTATTATCGAAAGTGGTTCTTCGAGTAAACGTCAATGCTTCTTCATCTGTACAGTGTTGGTAGTAGTATAGTATGAGGGTAGCTGATAGATACTGGTGGGACAAACCCAGAATGTATTTTTTGAGTAGCTGATCGTTTTTGAATACCCCGTAGTGTTGGCATACCTCGCTTAGGCCTGGGAATGGGGTATGCTTTTCGCCTCCGCCCAATATATAGAATACAAACGAAACTAGCTCGCTATCTGTCTTAAGTTCGACAATCTCCCAAAATTTGTCCTCATTTTTGGTAGCCACGGCTTGGAATAATGCTAGGTAGGTGATATACTGGCTGTCCTTGCCCGTAAAATTTTCTGGTGCTAATTCCAATTCTAGGTTGTCTTGAATAAACTTTTGGTGTATTTCCACTAGCTTGTGTATTCTGTGTAAGCCGAGTATTTGTTTCCCATCGGTCAAAATTAGACTGGTGACATGTGACAGTGTGTCTATTATATTTGCCAAGCGCCTGTCGATAACAAATGCCAGCGGCACTTTGGTGATGGTGTACCCTGGGTTTTCCGTTTCTGTAACTGTCTCAAGTGTAGCTAACGACGAAACAACCATGCAATTTTTAAACAATGCAAAAACATAGTCTTCCTCTATGGCGATGGAGTTTTCTGGGTACCCCTTGTCTATCCACGTCAAGGTTCCTCGTGTGACATCTCCCGCGTTGTTTATAAACATTGCCATTGACGTGTTGGCGTCCGACAGAACTGTCAACAAGTACTCGCCGTCAAATGGTATTATCCATGGGTGGACTTTAGACTCTGATATGTAGTTGAATAAGGGGACTTTTCTATTATTGTCTATATCTATAATATCATAACTCTCGTGGTTTGCCACAACAACAAAATTGCTATCCTTGCATGATCGGCACGCCACTCCTCCTTGGTAAGATATCTCTTTAAGTAATGTAATGGTATCTGCGTGTATGGAGATGATTCTGATTTTTGTTGGTGACAAGACGAGCACTCGGTTGTCCAAAAGATAGAGGTCGGTTACGTCTTTCATCTTTTTCATGCGACATGGAGAAAGTTCTGGCAAGATATAGGATTGGACTATGCGGTTCGATATGACTAGTAGTCTCTGTATGGACTCGATGCACAATATTTTGGATATGGACTGAGTTCCGACATCGATAGTGGATAGGGGGATATACTCTTGTGTGTCGTCAAATCGGTGGAAATGGAGTAGGTGGCCGTTAGTCGTTCCAACGTATAGGTTATTTTGGTACGTGGTTATGTCGGTGATTGTTTCATTATCTAGGTGTATATTTTCCACCACAGGAGAGATCTGATAATGTATGGTGTCCATTGGTTAGTAGGTTGAAAACAAAAAAAAAAGAAAAAAAATTTTGGCTGGTGTTCGCATTAATACACACATCTATAAACTACCCGATCAAGGATTCAGTTGAAGGAGGCATGACTGGTGGGAATGCCAAATTATCTCTATGAGCTACGTACTCACTGTCGGCATAACCCAAGATAGATTCAATCTCACTACTTTTGTGACCTTTGATTAGTATAATTTCTGGTGCCAGGTAATTGACTCTGCAGTGGCCCACTTCGACTGCGTCTTCAATAGCGCCGTTCTTGTCGGGGACAACTTTGATGGAAACACACTCGCTTTGGTGAAAATTCCCGACCACATGTAGGATGCCGACTGGCAACAATCCTGCACGGTTACGACGTGTCAATGCCTGGAAACACCCTTGGTCAATAACCAACGCACCTTTCGTCTTTAATCCATGTAGCAACCAGAATCTGCGATCCGACTTGATTAGTGTATCTTGAGGCTTGCTTAGGAATCTGGTATGCAACGGAATTTTGCCTTGCTGGATGTCTCTTTGTAGGGCAAGACGCTGGTCTTCAACCGACAATGTGTCTGCATGTGCTTGGATGTGGGCGACAATATCGAGAATGTAGTAGGGCTGGCTCGACAATGTGATGATGGTGGTGACGCCGGCGTTTGTTGCCAAATCAGCTGCAATTAGTTTGGTTGTCATCCCGCCAGTTCCGACCTTAGACCCAGCACCAGATTCGGTGTCTGTTTTTACATGCAAGTCGTCGATCTTATCTACCACCAAAATAGGTTGTGCCTGTGGGTTAGTTCTTGGGTTGTCGGTGTACAAACACTCAACGTCGGTCATGAGAAACAAGTAGTCGGCGTGGATGATTCCGGCTGTGATTGCTGACAAACTATCGTTATCGCCAAACTTGATTTCGGAAACTGACAATGTATCGTTTTCGTTGACTATTGGGATAATGCCCATATCCATCAACTCATTCAAGGTATTCTGGGCGTTTTTGTATTGGGTAAAATCCATGATATCGTTTCTTGTGAGTAAAATCTGGGCTATAGGTTGTTCCAATTGTCGGAATAGATCGTCAAAGGTTCTGATAAGACGCACTTGTCCTATAGACGCCAATGCCTGCACTGCTGATAGGTTGGCAGGTTTGTCTTGTAGTCCCACCTGTTTCATTCCACAAGCAATTGCCCCGGACGAGACAATGACGATCTTGTGGCCCTGGCGGCGTAGTTTGACCATTGCTTCGACTATGAGCGACATGTTGGCAATTCTTGGTTCTCTAGTAACCTCGTCCACGAGAGACGACGTTCCAAGTTTGACAACTATGGTGAACTGTTTGGTCATTGAACTTGAGCGGTGGAATGAAGAATTTTAAAAAAAAAAAATTCTGAATCACAACTGGTGATATTTACATTTCTGCACGACAAAAAAAAAATTGTTATGAGTCAGTGGAATGCTTCTTTTAGCGTTCCTCGGGGTCTGTATTTTTTTTTTTTTTAAGATTCCTGCTGGTACGACAGATAGATAGATAGATGGCGAGTTTTTCAAATGGCACGATTTTTCTGCCACTGGCCACCCAAACCTTCTGCGGAGGAGTGGCATTTTCTTTTTTTTCTTACATTTTCCGGGACTGCGCATTAAAATTTCCATTCCTTTCGGTAAAAATTGCAACCAAAATATAAAATTCTCTTGTTCAGTTGCATGAAGGATGATATATGTTATGCACAGATAACCTACAGAATATGATATATATAGCTGAGAGCATTTCCCAGTTTCTTCCAAAGGTAGAACTTGTCTACCAAGCGATGCCGATTGATATTAACGCCAAAGCACAGTGTTTCTTCGATACCAGACCGTTAACTCGGAGTGAAAGGAAGATCATTAAAGACTCGATCCCCATTCTTGAATATCTTGATATCCAGTTTGGCGAGAAGTTTTTCAAGAGGTTGGTTAAAAGGTTTCCAGAGTACAAGCCGTATTTTAATGAGACACACCTTACGTTGTTAAGACAGCCACGGAGTTTCCATCATTGTTTGTTGGAGTTTGCACGGAATATTGATGATTTGAGACCAATGAAGGATTTCATCATGAAGATTGCAAGCAAACATGTTGCACGACAGGTGAGTCCCGACCAGTATCGTGTCTTTGGGCAGATTTTGATTGGAGTTATGGTGGACCAGTTTCCCAAGGAGTTTGTTGATGAAGAATTTGTTGAAGCGTGGACGATGGCGTTTAGGATCTTGGCAAACATCTTGATAAACATTGAGGTTAGAGAGTATCTGGATAAACCATGGTATGGGTTTAAGCCGTTTAAGGTGACAAGAATGCAGGATGAGTGTGTGGGGACGAAATCATTTTTTATTACGCCAGTTGATGGGTCGCCGGTGCCAGTCCCCAAACGTGGGCAGTACTTGTGTATGAGATGGAAGTTGCCAGACAAACAAGAGAGGTTGAGAGAGTATACGATATCTGAGTTTCCAAAGAACAATGAGTATAGGATTACTGTGAGGTATATTCCAGGTGGGAAGGTTACTACGTACATTCACCAGAAGTTGGCTGTTGGAGATATTGTACAGGTGTCGCCACCTTGTGGTGATTGTTATTACCACTCGTCGAAGAGGAATATGGTTATGTTGGCCGGAGGTAACGGTGTTGTTGCACTAGCCCCAATGATCGAGAAGGGGTTGGCTGAGGGAAGGAAGGTTACGTTTTTGTATTCAAACAGGTCGACTGAGACAAGGTCGTTTGGGCAGTTTTTCAGAGACCTCAAGAAGAAGTATGGCGAGCAGTTGGAGGTTGCTGAGTATTTGTCGCGGAGCAGGGTTATTGATCCGATCGACAAGTATTATAGGCGGTCGTTGACGGTAGAGGATTTAGATTTTATCAAGCCGGAAGATGATGTGTACATGATTGGGCCAAGAGGGTATATGAAGATGATAGATGATTATTTGAGAGGCAGGGGGGTCAAGGTCACGTTGGACTATTTTGGTCCCCAGGAGGTGTAGATATAAATGATATTCTTTGTATATGCAATAAGTGTATGAAATGTTAAATAAATAAGTAAAGTTTTTGCAAAAAAGTTTGATCAAAAATGGATGTACTACAATTGTTCAATCAGATCAGGTTAAATTATCGTCGTACACGACAAAGTCAATCAACACAAAACAAAGCCAGGAAAGATTCCCACCCTACTAGAAATGTCTTTTGACTTAATTTTAGTTGATGAAGTCCGAGGATTACAATTTGAGTTGTTAGAGGGTTTTTGTTGATTTATCGTGGTAATAATAACAACTCGATATAGCCGTGCGCATTAGATCAACATTAGTGAAAAAAATCTGCTTTCATCGAGAGCCAGATTTTAGTTTTGATGAAAAATGTGTAGAAATGTTGACACTGAGTCGTGGCATTCGACTCAAATGGAGAACAGACTACATTACCAATTTGGCTTGAGTTTGTTAGCCCGTGAAGCTAACCATATAATATGAAATGGCAATGTTTGGAGTAAATGGTAAGCTGGCTAATTAGGATGTATTGTAGGCAATGGTTTTGATTACACTTGATTCAAATGGAGTAAATCACACATTTACCAGATGTTGTGAAATTAGCCCATAGCCTTTAAAGCTAGGCTGTATGGACAAAACTTATTGTATCGAATAAACTCTTTATTTCCCATATTTAAGATATATAACTATATAAAATATTTTACGATTCTTGCTCTATTTATACCAAACTCTTGTTTCACGTTCTATCAACACAGGTTTCCAATTTAGGCTGTATGCTTTAAGTGTGCAAATGCACTCGTCGTGCAATGTAGCGCAAATCCCAACTATTGGGGAGATTTGCTGCTACTCAGCAACAAAACCTGGTTATAGTCCTTTGGACTGGTAGGAGCCGAGGACTAAACTCATTGATTAACAGTCTTCGTTCACCTCTTGATTGCTAGTAGCATGACCAAGATGGCTGGTTAAGCAGCCTCTAATGAGCACTTGTTTGCTAACAGTTTAGTCCCAAGTGATCATTCTAATACTGTGGTAATGATTGATGTCAACTGATTTATCCCATGGCATAGACAGTAATCGAATTAATGATTTCTAACAAGTCACATGGTACTCTGTGTAATCACAAGGTTCATAACAATCCTTTATTACTCCCACTACAACTACATAAGATCTTTTTAATACTAGGGATTCATGACTCAATATAAAAGGGATGGAGAATTTGGAAGGAAAAAGAAAAAAAATGACAAACGCGCTGATGTCAAAATTTCACAAACACCTTTGGTTCATTACTACACGAAAAAAAAAAAAAGAAGAAAAGTTTCGCGTCTCAGTTTTTGTAAACAAATCCTATTTATATGAAATAGCTTCCCATAGTATTTTATTCATCTTTCATATTGCTTTCTTTCTTTCGTTACAATTGGATTCATTAATTCATTCACTTCGTTATTATTACATACATTCTTTAATACCAACAATGATTCCAGACTCAATCATATCAAAACAAGGACCTTTAGGGCACGTCTGGTTAGCGGCAAACTATGACAAAAAGTTAACAAAACAACAATTGATGAACACAAGTATTGTCAAATCAACAGAATATATAACCAATCATCCTATAATTACAAATGCATCTGTTTCCCAAGAACTGTTAAGTCAAACAGAATCAACTGAAACAATAACGCTCCGATTATCTGGCCAGCTTTTATTGGGGATTGTGAGAATATATTCTAGAAAAACCAAATACTTATTGGACGACGTTAATGATATATTATACAAATTAAAAGCTTCTTTCAAATTATCAAGTGGTGTCAACTTGGGATCCGACAATATTTCCAACCAAGTCAATTTACCTCCTCAACAAACAATTTTGCATAATTTGAATAGTATTATATTGAAGGACCAAGTTACTTCGGCAAATTTGTTACAACAAGAGGATCTTGATTTATCCGACATACACGGTAACCTGACAGGATCAAGTTTAGGTGGTGCTCTAAATCATAGTACTTATCAGAGTGCTTACGATTATTCAGACTATGATAACTCTCTTGAATTTCCCAGATACGAGGAAGAGACTGCTGCACCTGGCCATGCCGAAGACTTTGAACTAGACTTTGATTTAAACCTGGACGATGATAACTCAATAGAGTACGGCCGTGATGCCTCTATATCCATCAACGACAGAGAAATATCCATAATCTCTGACGGAAACAAAGAAAGAACCACAGGGAACATATTTGATCTAGATTTTGGACAACCACTAGACGGTTTGAACGATGAAGAGGTTGGAAATGAAAATGACAGACAATTATCTACAAACCCAGAACAGCAAGAAATGTCAACTGAGTCAGACCCACAGCCACGTCGTGTGAGACAGAAAAGAACCAGAATAACCGAGGATGGTCAAATTATTACTAATAACAGAAAGCTTGTTGTTGATTCCCAAGAAGCAATGGAAGGTTTGGCTATTCAGCAATTGAAAGAAAACCAGGAAAATATATTACAGGGGAAAGATTCGGCTCAGTATATCAGCTTAAACTTATCAGACTTTGAAAAATTAAAGTTGATTGAAGAGTTGGCGGTGCCTGTAGCAACCAAAAAAAGGAAACTTTGGAACTTGGATGCAGAATTACAATACAGATGTGCTGAGTTGGCTCTCCAAGAGCAACAGCAACAGCACAATGAAGACAACCAACAACACGATTTTCAATTAGATCAGAGCTTTGATAATGATTCGATGGACTTTGACTTGTCATTACCAGATTTTAATGACCAGCATTCTGATAATTTCAGTGATGCTAGTGTATTAGACGAAGAAGTCGACGAGGAAGAGGACAATAATTACACACATACGGCACGCGTGACAGAACAAATTGGACAAGAGTTGATTGAATTATTCCAATCATCGAACACTGTTGAATTTGGAAAGTTGATTGAAACTGATTCAGAAATACACCACAGGAATCCTGATAAATTGCCATTAGGTGTCGTGAGCAGAAACAAGGATCGTATCAACTCTCGAAAGGAAGCCACTAAATGTTTTTTTGAATTGTTAGTTCTAGCAAGTAATGATTGCGTTTCTATCAGTCAAACACCACAAGAAACTACAATTGCAGGTGATATCAACATCACCTCAAAAGACAGATTATTTAGTCAATTTGTATAGAGTAATATGAAATGTACATTAGTTATATACCTTTATCAAAACCAGAATCATCTTTGTCAAATTCGGGAAACTTTGAATCATCAACAGAATAGATAGTCATATTGCCATCCACAACCACAATGAAAGTATCACCTGTTTCATTAAAAGCAATAGTGTCAATTTTGTCTTCTGATGTCATTATGGTGCTAATTGGCGAATACAACTTCTTGCTCAAATCCCACATCTCTACCACTTGTCGACCATTCACCGTGTTTGGATAACCCACAGTTACCATTTGCGACTTTCTATGTGGCCTGGGTATCATCTTGTGGATAATATGAGAAGTTGGGATAATTTGAAAAGGCTGAACTTGTTCTTTCCAAATTTTGAAATTCCACTCTGGATGACACGATACTATAAAGTCGTCAAGCTGGATCAAGGAACTAATAATAGATGGACAGTCCTCGTGTATGAGCTCACCGTTACCTTTATATATTTTGCCATTGTTTGTGGCAACAACTAAATCAAGTATAAAGTTCGTACCAACAATCTCGTCCGGTCCCAAATACAATCCATGCATAATTTGTTGACCACGAGCTTTCCTTTTAGATCCAAATATTCTAAAAGACAACTTTGGTTCAACTAATAAGTTTGATGACCAAACATTAACTACACCATCTCGTGACAAAGACAAAATACACGGATTACCATCAAGAAGAAACTGAGTCAAATAAACAATTTTATCCAAATGCAAGATTGCCGATGTTGAATTAGCAGGCGTGTACAATGGTGTAGACAAAACAGGCATCAAAGACATACTACTGTTCTCCAACTCCCATATACAAACTACACCGTTGCTCAAACCCCCTATTAATCGGCGATTGTTATATTTATCAAACTGCAAGATTTCAATTCCTGTAATCGACTCCAAATAAAACTCAGGGAATAACCGTGCTGATTGGAAATCGTATACCACACCTTCATTATCTGCAAACACAAGTGCCAACGATTTAGAAAGAACGTCAACACATCGAATGGACAGATCGAAATAATGCTTTGCTACGGTATTAAATCCCGAGAACAAGTCCTCATCTGAGTCATCTGTCTCTGACTGGTCTAACTGAACTGTGTTGGTAACTTCGACTTTATTCATCGATTTGATCGAATTGGTGAATGATCCACACAAATTATTTCCGGAAACAGCTTGCTTATCAAGAAGATTAATTGTATTCTCAACAGGTACAGTTAGTGGTACTGTTTCAGCTTGAGTGGGTGTTACAGTCTGAACAGACTTGTCGTATTTCTCAATTTCCTTCTTAGTTACCTGTTTGATGGGTTTTGCTTCTTCAGATGAGATTTCATGATGTTGTGTTTGAGTTGCTGCGTCTACACGCTTTTTAAATAACAAGGGCTGAGATTCTTCAGGGGTGGGCAGACGAGACTGTTGTTGTAACAAACGCCTCTGTTTCAACTCCTGCAACCTCTGTCTTTTATGCTCCAATAATTGTTGTCGATCAGAATGAGATATTGACATTAGCCTCTATAGTGTCAGTAAAGACCACTTTTAGGATTTCAAAACGTGTTAAAAAGAAGATTTCTTTACCAAAAATCTTCCATATATCGATAGCTGTTCTTTATTTTTTCTCCCTCTCTCTCTCTTTCTCCAAACATCTGGTGATTCTATATGATTTATTTTTTTTTTCTTTTTTTTTTTTTTTTCGATTTCCTACATTCTAACATCAATCACCAATCAATATACGATGGATATTGATGATATTTTGAAAGAGTTTGAAGAATCTTCCAAACATGAAAAGATCAGTAGTAAAACCTCATCAGTCAATTTATACCAAGATTTGCTAAGAGCCATGATCAACGAACGAATGGCTCCTGAATTATTGCCATATAAACAAGACTTAATGTCCACTGTTTTAACCATGATGTCTAACCAACAACAATACTTACTAGAATCCCACGAGTATGGAGACATGAATGGCGAAAGTGGGGTATTATCTGGTGACTTTAAATTACAACTAATGATTATTGAGACCGATTTAGAGCGTCTTAACTATATTGTTCGGCTATACATACGGACCCGATTGAGTAAATTAAACAAATTCACTATTTTTTATATCAACGAAAGTAACGAAAATGACACGTTACTATCTAAAGAGGAAAAAGATTACCTTCACAAGTATTTTCAAATTTTAACTCAATTATATAACAATTGTTTCCTCAAAAAACTTCCGCAAATATTGTCGTTTTTGGACGACACCAGTGGCGGTCAATCAATGATTGTTGAACCTGATTTAGATCAGTCTGTATTTATCAAATGTACTCTGGAAGTTCCAATTTTGCTAGATTATGATGGAACTACAGAGATTGATTTAGAATTAATAAAAAATGGAGTCTACGTCGTGAAATACAGTTTAGTCAAAAGATATATTGATATTGGAGATGTGATATTAATATGATTTTTTTTTCTCATTATATTACCTGGTAGTCACAGCCACCAGGACATTCTGTGTTTTGGTCTTCAATAAACCATTCTTTTAGACATCCAAAATGACCTTGATGTCCACACTTCAACCCTACAGTAACCGCTAAACCTTTGCATGGCTCATTACAATATACACATTGCAGTTGTAACCTGCTACACTCATCACAATACCAGTACCCAAATTCACCTTTGCCGGAAAACTTGGATTTATCATTGACTAATAATGCCTGACACCTGGAGCAATAAAACCGCAAACTCAAATCCAGGCAATATAGCTTTTGTAATTTCTCCTGTATATCTGCTGTAGCACATTTTATCACATTTATAGCATTAACAAATAATCTTTTCCTTTGCAAGATCTCAATGTAAATACTGAGCCATTCCAAGCATTCAAATTGTGATATTACGTCAGGAACAATATCATAAAACAATAGTGCCACCGTCGAGCAAAAAATAATGTCACCTTGAAGGGCTGCATAATCTAAAGATTTTCTCAACAAGCTTTTGAACTTCCAAACTTTGACAAACTCACAACCTTCCTCGTTGGTCTTATTTCGTTTCAATGCTAAAGATAACCCTGAAGTACCCATCATTGTCACCCCATTGGACACATCAAAATTCCTTTGTTTCAACCAAGTCTGTACTGGTGGAGACGGCTGGCTTCTGGCAACGTTCAGGTTAACCCCATTCATTATTCTTATTGATTTCGGAGACGAAGCCAACGAGCTTGAAAATGTCCTTGTTGATGGGATGGACACTCCTACAGAAGGTGGACTCGACTTTAAGCCAGCAGAGTTTGTGGCACTCATATTCTCATCATCTAAATCTTCTGGGTGGGAACTGATCAGAATTGGAGCAGATTTAGAGTGCGTACTGACTTTTTCATTTTCATCCCTAAAGTTTTGGGTATTTCGAAGTTCATGCTCCCTGCGCTCCTGTTCTTTTAATCTAAAACTAGTAGTTGAAAAGCTGCTGTTTCTACTGGCCTTATTAATCATATCCATAAGGTTACCAGAACTATTCTTGTTTTGTAATTTTCTGTCATCCTTGTCATTTTGTTTGCCAAACTGTGAACCCAGAGTTGATGTGGATTTGAACGATTCAACAAAATTGCCCAAGACCGACAGAACAGAATTACTTTTGGCAATATCTGATGACAATGCCTCATTGGTTTTTGCCAAACTCTCATGTACTTCTTGAGGTATCTTACTCACGGTTTCTGTTTCAGGCCCAAGTATTCTTCTTAGTTTACTTCCTGACTCGAATTCCTCTTGTATGCTAACCGCCAAGAGCTTCCAAACTTGACTAGTTCTATTGTTGTTAACACTGGCAGCAACAGATGCGTTTATTAAACACACATCTACCAAAGTAAAGCCATCTGGAATGTTCACTAATGACTCACTTGACAATTTCTGGAAAACGTATTCATCATTTGATGGAACTGGAATTGATACTGGTATCACATAAGCTGGGGTATTCAAGCAGCGAGATGATTGATTCCTTTTGTACTGCGGACTCGAATAAGTCTGCGAAGAAGATGGAGGTGGTATAACTGAAGACAATTGAGAAGAAGACGAGTCTTGTGTTGTTTGGGATGTGTTGCGAGTCAACTTAGGTCTTGACGACGAAAGATGCATATTTGGAATAGATGATGATGATGATGGAGTAACCGGTTCGTTCTGTAAAAACCCAGTCGCAGTTCTAGCTACAGGAGCTGGAGAGAAAGTTGAAAACAGCTGCACGGGGTTATATGTCATAGATCTTGTCAACTGTGGTTTTTCAATGGGCGATGCCGTGAGGGAGTTTGCTTGACTATGTACGAACTCCTCATTGTCGAGACTACAGTTCCTCTCTGTATCGTAATTATCCTCATAAGTTTCATTAATCGCATTCCCAAAAGACTCTAGATCGTAGTCATACCTTGCTTGACTCACTGCACAAAAATCATTGTTGTTATCCCATGTCATTGCAACATTACTCAAATCCTCTATTGGCCGACTAACGTCAGAATCATCTAATCCATAAAGGTTGTAGGAATTAAAACTATTTGGTTTTGATAATGTCCAGATTTTTCGGGATTTACTATTATTCTGCGCCCAAATAAAATTCTGTACAGGCTTCTTGGAATGGATAATCTGCTTTGGAATAAATTTTCTTCCTAAATTGTAAATGGCAATGGTAGGATCGTCGTTTAAATACAGACATGCAATATCATAATTATACAATGGATTTGGATTTGGTTGTTGGTTTTCTTCAAACTCTTCTACAATTTCTTTTGTATTTGCATAGGTACTCCATCTGACCTTTACAACGGGACCATACGTGTTAATCAAGCTATCAGGGGTGTTCCTTGACTGTCCATCACCATAATTGAATACTGAAATTCTTTTATCTCTTCCGCCGGTAACCACATATTCTTTTTCCGGGTGAATATGTAAAGACAACACTGGCCCAGTATGCAAATTCCATTTTTTCTCAGGGCTATACACCTTCCCTCCATTCTTGGTTCTCAAATCAAACTTGCACAATGCACCTGAATCGTGAACTGATAGCACACAAATTTTGTTCCTGACAGCTGAATGCCGAGAATACTGACACGCTCTTATCGGATCAGAATGTAAATTTGCTTGTATTGTCATGACTGGTTTTGTAGAAGAGCTTCTCAAATCCCACAATTTTATTGTTCCATCTTGCGATCCAGATAGCAATTGATTTTCTGAGTCAATAAAATCCAAGGAATTTATAGTTCTACTATGGTCGGAATACTTGCCAACCACCTTGCTTTGTCCATTTGGCGATACTCGATAGATCAAAACTACCCCATTTGATAATCCAGCTGCTATAGTGTCAGCATATGTCTTTATCGTGTTTACGTTTATCAACTTGTTTGTTGCACGGGAGTTATAAATTGATTTAGACTCTAGCAAATTAATATCACTAATTATTCTTTGTTGAGTTTCAGAAACACACAATAGTCGAAGATAGTTTTTTCCACCAATTACAACATGATGTTGCAAGTCTCCATTGTAGCCCCCTATCAGTAGTGGATAGTTCAATTGAGACAACGACATTATTTCCTTTTCACAATAATAACTTAGTCTATTATTGTTGGTTTCTTGGGAACTGTATTGATTAGTTTGTTTGTTGGATCTCGATGAACCTAAAGATGAAGACGGCGAAATTTCATGAGATTGGGGAGTGCTGCTATTCGTACTTAAAGTTCCATATATATTAAATGCAAACTTTGCTAGATTGCTTTGTCCCTGAGAGTTTGGTTGTGACATGATGATATTGTTGCCAACGAAAACATATAGAACACCTTACAACAACGATCCTCTCAAACAAAAACGATAGTTTGATCGTCTCCTCTCCTCTCAAAAGAAGGAAAAAAAAAAAAAAAAATAATAATAATCTACTTACCACCCACCACCATAAAAATACAAACGAAAACAAAACTCAAATACGAAACATTCTAGAAACCAAACAAAAAGAGAAAAAAAAAAACCTCCACTCTATCTTAACAATGCTCTCCACTGCTTACAAATTTGCTAAAATGATTGCCCAGGCGGGATTATCTTTAGGTGTTGTTGCTTTAATTGGATTGTACACATATCAGAATAACTTGATTTATCCAGCCTCATTGAATGACGGACATGGATATTGTGCGACCCCAGATGAATATGACATGCCGTATGAATTAATCAATTTGCCTACAGAAGATGGTGAATTATTACAATGCTACCTGTTGAAACAAGATCCTCATAATCCATCGTATACCAATAAAACAATTTTAATACTATCTCCTAACGCAGGAAATATTGGTCATGCCTTACCCATTGTATCTATATTTTATAAGAAATTTCGTTACAATGTATTTATTTACAGCTATAGAGGTTATGGGAAATCAACAGGTCGTCCATCAGAGAAGGGACTAAAAATGGATGCCGATAGAGTGATCCAATACTTGACAAAAGAAGATAGCCAATATCAACAATCTTCTATTACATTATACGGAAGATCTTTGGGTGGTGCAGTTGCGATATATATTGCTTCTGCTAAGTCATCTTCTATCCATGCTATGATATTAGAAAATACGTTCTTGTCTATTAGAAAGACGGTTCCACATGTTTTCCCACTATTAAAGTATATGACTGGATTTGTGCACCAAACATGGGATCTGGAGAGTCTAGTACCTTTGATCTCGCCCAAAATTCCTGTGTTGTTGTTGTCGGCAAGAAAGGACGAAATTGTACCTCCTCTGCATATGGATCGAATTTACGAATTGCTCAAAAGTGAAAGCAAGGAAATGCTTGAATTTGAAGACTCAAATCACAACGATACTGTTATACAAGAAGGATACTGGGATGAAGTACATTCTTTTATAAAAAATAAGGTAAACCCTGTCGGGTTTTAAAGAATTCTTTAGACTAAATATACACTACTAATTTATTTCATTTCTTTTCTCTGAAAAATAAGAAAAAAAAAGCTCCAAAATATTACAAAACAATTTGAGGTTCAGCACCTCTAGTATTGGAGGCATCATGCGACATGAATTCAACTTTTTGTTCGTCGGTTAATTGCAAGACTTTCTTCAATCTCTCGCCAACAATCTTCAATTTCGATTCATCACAATCTTTGGTCCAAATACCAACCCTGTAAGCTTGTTTTCTGATGTTCAACACAATACCATTAACTTCATTTTCTTCATCCTCAATGGTTTCACCAATAACTGCCAACAACCCTCTTAACCACAAATCATTTATGATTGGATTGACTTCCAGTTTCTTGTTGAAAGAAAACTGCCATTTACCACCCTTGGAGTTAGCCTCATCTTCCCATTCTGGTCTAATTCCTTCTTTAAACAAATGGTAGTCTGACTTCAATGGTAATTGATTTGCTGGTGGAATCGAGTTGTAAATCCCCCAAAATTCTTCAACTGACGAGAAGGTTATGACTGGCTTTAACAAATCGTGCCAGTTTTCACTCTTATTTGTTTGTGGTTTAGTGTACCATAATGTCCATCTACTGTTCAATGGATGCTTTGCATTAAATTCTTCTTTGGAGTCGAAAACAGTCTTGGAATCCAACGACAATCCTTCTGTTTTTTGAGCTAATTCTTCAGACATAACTAGGATGACAAGGTTAGCAATTATTTTGGACTTAAATAGCTTTATGTGAGTATACTTACTTTACTATTTGATCAACAATATTTGTAAAACTTCTGGTTTTTGGTCTTTCTATTTTTTTTTTTTTTTTTTTTTGTCTATTTTTTCTCTTAAACGCTGATGGGAAACAAACAACTTTTCTCTTTATAATCGTAGCTGCGCAAACAGTCGAAAGAAAAAATTTTTTTTTCTCTCAGTGCTCATTAAAATCCACCACAATATTTAGTTTGTTCAAGTGTTACACACGACTGTTAATCTAGTACAATTTGCAAACTGAAAAACCAAACAATTTATATAAACACTATACTAAACTGAACTAAACTAATACTCAACAAAATAAAATAAAACAAAAACAGTAATGATGAAAACCTAGTCAGCCAGCTGTAACCTCCATTTTATAATAAACCCAATAACAAAACAATACCACCAACAATGCCTGTGTAGAAGCTTTCAACACCAAAGAAAACATTGTTATTACTTGGGGCTATGTTAGCGTTAGTGATAGTTGTTTGACTATATGTTTTGATACCACCAACACTCCCACTTAAAGAGCCCAATCCAATCTCCCCGCTTGCTACTGATTTAGCATCCTCACTATTATGAGTGCTCATAAACTTTTGTGAGTAAACTGTAGATACTGTTGCAACTTGACCACCAATAGTAGTTGTAACCCACACCCAAGTAGTAGTCTTTTTGGTCTTTGAATCATCATCACCTCCATCATTTTGGTTTGCCAATGCAAACACACATGCCAAATAACATGAAAGTACGATTAGGAACTTGTTAAAATTCATCCTTGGAAATTGGGGGAATTCGAATAAATAAATGAAAAACAAGAATACAAAAAACTTTAAATCTATTCTAATAAGATGTATCAAACTGATATATTCAATGATTTATACTCCAACAATTTTATTATATCTGCAAATAATAACTGTTTTTAAAAAAAGGTTGCCAAATATAATTGATCGTGTCAAAAGGAGCCAGGCTTTATTTTATTTAATTTTTTTATTTTTATTTTCTTGAACTGGTGGAGCAGCAACAGAAACCACACAAACAATAATAAAATATGTACAAGTACACGCTTTTCGTGTTCTTGGATACAAGACCAGATCACGTGACTAACATGATGTTTTGTCATTTTTGTGGTATTATTGTAACTATGATGCGAAATATACACACCAAAAGCTAGGGAAAGAAAAAAAATACTGAAAAAAACTAGATGAGCTTCTGGTAGGTTACACTTTCAGCTTACTTCATCGACTTCAAAGTTTTCAAATATGGCCAAAAAATCTCTATCAGAACAAATCTCTAATTTATATACTCCAAAGACTGATTATGATATTGAAGATCATGAGTTAGATGTGTCCAAAGGTAACGATGTTTTTCAGCATCACGATGGCAGCTCCGAAAACGAATCTGACAACGAGGATACTGGATTGAGGAATGAACATTATCTCGAGTCTTCCAAATCAAAGTTAAGACAGCAGAATGGAGGTGTGCATTTAGGGGAAAAATATTTGGGCAATGTCACAAGCAGAGACAAATTGTATGGTGATGAGGACGACGAAGAACTGTCAAATTTACAAGATGAGTCAGATTCTGAACTAGCTGACGAGATTGAAGACGAAGAATCTGAAGATGAAGTGGATAATGATCAAGAGTCTGATATAAGTAGTTCCAATGATACAGAAGAAGAGGAAGAGAACGAGGACGAGGACGAGAATATTTCACACAAAAGGGGATTATTAAAACAGTTAATGAGCAAAGAAAGAACTCACATCGTTAACAGATTATCACAATCAGCAACAAACGATGCATTAAAAGGTTATTCAATACAGCAGCAAAACAAAACTTTTGAAAAGATCATTGATGTGAGATTGAAGTTTCAAAAGTGTTTGACTTCAAGTAACATGTTACCTATAAACCCAAGTGCATATTCAGAAGTCAAATCTAAAGATAGCAACGAACTTTTGAATAAAGCTAAGAAGGAATTGTATAATTTATTAGATCATTTATTCACACTTAGAAACGAATTAGACGAGAGTACCTCAATCAAAGTACCCAAAAAACGATCATTTGCAAAATACTCTGAGGTTACATCAGTTGCAGATTCACACTTGAATTCCCGTCGTAACCAGATATTAACTAAATGGTCTGCTAAAGTTGCCAACTCATCTGGTAGCAATGCCATGAATGCTAATAAATTCAAAACTATAAACCAATCTTTTGAACAACAGGTCAACAATAATTTATCTGATATGGATCGATTGATCAAAAGAACAAAATTAAACAGAAGAAATGTAACTCCAATTGGATATCACAACCAAGAGGAAGAAGAACCGCAAACCAAAACTATCAACGATGATGATGATGATATTCCCGAAGAGACATCGGTTCGTAAGAAAGCCCAAGGCTTGGAAAATGATTATATATTTGATGATGAAGATTTCTATAGAGTATTGTTGAATGATTTAGTTGACAAGAAAGTGCAAACTAGTGATCCAACATCAGGAATCACTATCAGTTTGAGAGCTGCTCAAAAGTCCAACAAATTGAAAAACAATGTCGATACAAAGGCATCAAAAGGTAGAAAATTAAGGTATCATGTGCAAGAACCAATTGCCAATTTTGAAACCTCAGTTGGAAGCTGGAGATGGAATGATGATCAAATTGATGAGTTTTTTGCATCGTTATTAGGTCAAAAGGTTAACATGAATGAGATAGATGATGAACAAGACGAAGAACAAGAGAATGACAATAGTGATATCATTCCAGAGGATAATGGAATCCAGTTGTTTGGTTAAGTGGGAAAAGTTAGATAGTTGGTATAGAAACAAGGGTAAGCCATATAGAGTATATACCATCATGTAGTATCATGACAGTCATATAATTAAAAATTCTACAGTAATAAAAATCCTGACGATATTTTTTTGTTTATTATAACTTATTCATACCAAAATGGTGAAGTACATTACATAATAACGCTCTCATACATTATCATTTAGTCCAATCTATTTATTGAATACCTTAAATTCACTTTGGACGTATTGTTAGTATTTCATTTCCGAGAAACAATAAAGAAAGTCCAATTATATAGTAGTTTGTTTATGTTATCAGACAAAAAAATAAAGGTAGCTTGGGTTTTTCCACATCGACATTACGTCTCGAGCCAAATGCACTCGGAGTCATCATTGAAACAAATAAAATCACTATAATTGAAAAGCAATTATCACATACTATTATATCATCGTCACTATAGTAATCAGTAGAATAAAAATAAACAAAAAGAGATTAATAAAAAGAAGAAGAAAAAGGGAATAGAAAAAAAAAAATTTTTTTCAGCTCCATCGTTTTATTTTATAGTGACAATGTCGTTATGTAGACTGTCAATTGGTGCCCGACATTTGGTGTGACATTTTGTTTGTTATTGAAATACTTGAGTAGTTTTTTTTTTTTAGGGTTAATATCAACACCACTAGTCACCAACAACACACAGAAAATGACGTCTGATAACAAGTACAAATACAGAATTGAGATTCTGCAGATGATGTTTGTGCTGGGTGAAGCAAATGACCCACCAGTGGAAACCACATCAATAATTGAAGATATTGTACGAGGTCAAGTTATTGAAATATTGAGACAATCTACTAAAACAGCAAATTCTCGAGGCAGTAGAAGTATTATACCAGAAGATGTAATTTTTTTGATTCGACATGATAAGGCAAAAGTGAATCGTTTACGAACTTATTTATCGTGGAAGGATGTTCGTAAAAATGCCAAAGACCAAGAAGGAGGAGGTACGGAATCTTTGATTGAAAACACCAATGAGGCCGGTGTTGGGGCCAACGGACTGTCACAATCGCAGTCAAATGATTCTTCGAAAATGCTTTCGAGGTACAAAAAATCCAAAATAAGATTACCCTGGGAATTACAATTTATGTTTAGTGAACAACATTTGGAAACGCAAGAAGAAAACGAACTTATTGATGATGAAGAAAAAGCCGCCTCAATAGCGAGATTGAAAAAATTGAAAATGGCAGATGATCGAACTAAATATATGACCAGAGAAGAGTATGTACATTGGAGTGAATGTCGGCAGGCTTCATTCACTTTTAGAAAGGGTAAACGTTTTAGAGAATGGGCCCAAATGAGCCAGTTATGTGATACCAGACCCAACGACGATGTTATTGATATCTTAGGGTTTTTAACTTTTGAAATTGTCTGTTCATTAACGGAGGAGGCCATGAATATCAAGAATTCGGAGGATAAATTGAACCAGATACAAAAGCAAAAACAAATTATCGATAATAAAGAGAAACCAATAAAGAGAAAATACTTGTTTGATCAACCAGACGAATTCACTACTCCAATAATGCCATATCACATCGAAGAAGCTTGGAGAAGGTTACAATCAACCGATTTTAAACACAAAGCAGCAAGAGCTTTTGGGGGCGGTGTCCTTAAAACCAGAACTAGATTGATCTAAATAGTTTTATGTATTTCTACTTATGGTGGCATCTAATGTAGTTTTATGACGAAAGTCTCGATACTTGAGAAATCTTTTAATACTTGGCTTACCTTCATCTAGCGCATCCTTTTCAAATTGATCAATATCTTTTTGGTACTGACTCCAAAGTCTTGCCATTGGAAGTAAATCTAGAATAAACGAATTGTTAGCAATATGGTTCAAAAATGAGGTATCGGGAATACCAGTGGTATCTAAATATGCATTCGATTCACCACCACTACTACCGCCAGATCTAGTTGATCTCCTGAAATCCCCGTTGGAACAATACTTCATTCTTGATCCAATAAATTTGTTTGCCTCGTATCTTAAATCATTCATTATAAATTTTTGTTGTGGGACAGAAAAATCCAATTCAAATTCTTCCAATTTATCACTTAGCTTATTTCCTATATTTAACTCATACGGCAATGTGTGATTATGGCAATCGTCAATCCAATAAATATCATCAAATTCGTTTACTTGCAATGTATGGGTTAACTGAGAAATAGAGTTTTCTCCAATGACATCACTACACGAATTGATATCAAGTATATGTGATGCTTCATTAATGTTGCTCAAAACTCTTTTCTCGGTTGCTTCAGGTATCCTCGTAATGACAGTTAAACCATCGGGTCGATTAGGACACATAATTTGACAACTCATTAGACACCCTCGAACATCAAAATTGTGTCCATCCCAATTCTCATCGACAACTTCGTCAAGTATATCTCTGGAAACATCGCAATTATAAACCAAGCAACATAGCCAAAGATAATCAATGACCAAGTTTTTCAGGATCACATAATCATCTATAAAAATCATGGACTCGTCATGCTGAGCAAATTCAATCAAGTTCTTGGGGATGTTCCATATCTCCTCACATGTCAAAATTATTGGTCTTTTGGAAACATTGATAACTTCTTGAACAACCAGCCAAAATGTTTTATC
Organism: Candida dubliniensis CD36; assembly: GCF_000026945.1. Lineage (NCBI taxonomy): Eukaryota > Fungi > Ascomycota > Pichiomycetes > Serinales > Debaryomycetaceae > Candida > Candida dubliniensis. Next base: position 2,194,536 of record NC_012867.1, on the reverse strand, counting down.
TTGTTCAAACAACACGTTTACATCTTCAAGTAGAACCACTCCTCTATGAAACTCTTTAGTATCACGCACAGCTTCTGTGGTACAGAGTTCTTTTAAACTGGCAAAGATGTCCTTACGGCCTCTATTTTGGCTGGTGTTTATTTCATGAACAAAGCCATCTAATTCATTCATAGCAGTAAACACAGCTGTTGATTTTCCCGAGCCACATGATCCTTGAAGAATCAAAAACGGCGAATAAACTTCCTCTTCGGTTTCCTCGTCCTCATAATCATAGACAATAAAAGATTCCTGGCGTCTTTGTTTTATTTTTTGTTTCATATCCTTGATCGGTGCTTGAGATTTTAGTTTAAGGAAAGAATTAGAAATCCAATTATAAATATCATTCTTGTTTCGTTTATGCATTAGCAATTGATTCATTTTTTGTGGTTTGAATGTCTCCGTCCACATTCCCTGTTTTGGTTGGGCAATCATATTGAACACAAACTCAAGAGCAGAAGCTTTTAATAAATTTGGTAGTTTAGACAACGCATACTGTTTCAAATCAATTTTGTCTTTGATCTCATGATGGTAAATAGAGGTGGTGTTTCTTGTGAATAAATCAGCAAAAGACTCAAAATTCCCGGGGTAAATATCACACCTAAAATTTCTATTTCTTTCTTCCAATGAAAGCTTCCTAGGATTTGAAACCTCCTTTTCGTAAATATGAAACTCTTCTTTCTTTATGGAATTTGGTAATATTATAGAATTTTTTGATTGCCACATAGATTCTAACTTTGTTGCAGATTTACTTGCTTGCATCATACTAGCAAATAAGGAAGCACTTGTCTTGCCATTAGTACTTGTCTTGTTTCCTTTTGTTATTAGTGGATTTTCATATTGTTTAATTTCCGCTAGGTGTTTGGAATTCATTTTCAAGGTAATAAAGTATGTCGGTCTTGCTATTGGCTGTGTTCTTGTCGTTTTATCGTCATTCCTTCTCCGCTTAAGTATATCTTGTACACTGGATTTGGGTCTTGATTCATAAATTTTTCGTTCCATAAGTGATGTATGCAATTGGATGTCATTATTTTTGTTATCAATTTTCTCTGTATTGTGAATTGGCACTGTTGGCTTTCCTCGTTGTAACATTTCCTGAGCAGCAAATGTTGTTCTCAAACCAGGAAGTACATCTAAACCTCTGGAATGCTCAATATTTGAACAGCTTGAAGAAATACTCTTTAGTATTTGTGGAGACAACTTTATGGAGACAATTTTCTTTGGTCTGAAATTGTTGAACAAGTCTTTTACTGAGGTTGATTTCTTGTTAGCAAATATTTTTGATTCAATGTCAGCTGTGAAATCCAAAATCTCCAACGAATTGCAAATCATATCATTGGGAAGACCTTGAGAAGTTTTGCTGTGTTGTTCTTGTGCTGGTGTTTGCTGAATCTCAGACAATGTGGATTTCTGTTTGTCTTTTTGTCGAAATATTTTAAATATATCTTTCGAAGTTAAAGGTGTAGGATGATATTCTTGCTTTGTAGTGTCTTCATTCACTACTGGCTCATGTTTCTCCTTTCGTATTTTTGAAGTGTTTGAGTTTTTCTTGGTAGTCTGGTTTCCACGTAGTACATTTAATAAGGAACCACGTGTGGTTGAATTTAGATGACTCTCAAATTCTTCTTGCCCATTGCTAGATTCAAGATCTTGAGATTGCAATGTATCCTCCAGACCAGCTATTTCCATGATTTTGAGAAAGGTTAGCAAGCAAGAAATCTGAAAGAAAGATATGGCTGCTTGTATTTTTTTTTTTTTTTTGGATCAACATTTTTAAGTACGCGTTGTAACACCAACACGGTGCTCAGAGTTTTGGGAGGGGGGTTGATTCCTTTGAATAAGAACTTGCGTTCTACTATTATTTTCTACATAGACTTATTGCTTCGGTTTAATTATCAGAACAGATTATCAATTGGATTAATTTGTAACAGCGATTGAAATTGGAACGTACACTAACATTCAATATTTAGCATACTGATGTAATAATACGAAGTCTTCACATCTTGACAGCAAATAATATTGCATGGTTAGTATAAACTATACTTGTAAGAATCTACGAAGGTTCACAATCAACAAAGGTCAACATGATATAAGTTTAAGATTTAGGTGTTTATAGGTCTTTGCAAACCAGACAAAAAAAAAAAGCATAATCAAACCGCAAAAAAAAAAAAAAAAAAAAAAAAAAAAATAAATACAAAAACAACATCTTACAGTATTCTGCCCCAAGGTAAAACCAAATTCATGAAATTTTAATGTCAGGTATAAAAATCAGCTTGAAGAAGAAGAATCTAAAGTTAAAGAAACCAAATGTGAATATTTCAGCACAAGGAGATGACCAATCTCAACCGGAGAAGAGACTAATTACAACATATTCAAAAGAAGATAAAAGTACACCGACAAACGAAACCAGGCCAATAATAGCTTTCAAGCAACCACGTAAAAGCATTTTACAAAAGAAGATTGAAATTGATGAGAAACCAATACTACCGTACGGGGTAACAACTTTTGAAAAAGTGGAGACTACGAAACAATCAATGATTAAAGCCTTGGAAACAGAAAATTCTGAAGATGAGTCTAGCGACAATCGGAAAATACCAATCGATGAATTTGGTGCTGCATTTCTAAGAGGACTTGGTTGGAAAGAGGAGGAAGAAAAGACGAAAGACAACAACAAATCCACCAATCTTCAGAATCTATCACACAGGAAACAAGGAATCACATTAGGAATAGGGGCGAAACCTATAGATGAAGAGATATTACAAGACTTGAATTCTACAGAAAAAGGTATTCCAATCATAAAACGACGTAAATTAAACCATACAAATAAATAAATAAAAGAATGTACGTATGTTGCAAATATAATATATATACAAGTTCAATAAGCCAAGAGACTTTACTCATTGTACATTCTTTCTCTTCAACTCTCCTTAAACCATTGCACCTAGCCCTAAAAGCAACAACTGTGTTGCAATTGAATTGCTCCAAGATTTTTCACTAATTATTCGTCTTGCATCATCTCTCACCAAATTTGTAAACTCTTCATAGGCGTCCCCCATAATATAGTCAAACATTTTAGTCTGTCCTAAATGCTCAATATTCGACAAATCAGTTATTTTTTCAATAACGGTAGATTTGATTGTAATCGGCACATTCTCCGTGTTGATGAAACTAATTAATGATCTCAAGTCAGACAACGATATAAAGGGTATACCGTCGTTGGTTCTTGGCAACACTTGAGGTAAACTTGCTTTCAAATCATACAATTTCATTTTGACATTGACGATAACATAAGAATTTTCTGTCGGTTTGACCGCTTCCTCTGGCTTTCTGAAGGTATGGTAAATTGCTGATATAGCATCTTTCAACAATGAATCCTCAGAGGTTTGAGATGTGTCCACCGTTTGGAACATATTGGAAAACATCTTCGTCAACACTTCTGTGATAGATTCACTCAAATCGTCCTGTTCATCAGGCAAAGTAATGTCAGCAATAATTTCAGCCTTGCCATTGATTATCCAATTGAATTTCAGATTTGGGTCATACTTGTTGATTTCCCCTAAATCAATCGCGTCCAATTTGAATCTTATGAGCTTGTCTTGATTCTTGTTTTCTGGATCCAAATTCTGGCGTTTATGTAAAGTAAACATTGCATCATTGATAGCACCGCTTGCATTATTAGCATTGAAAAAATCCAACACTAATTTATCACCTCTTAATTTTGGTAGATCACAGTTAAAGATATTTACTTTTATCGGAGTACTGGATTGTTCTTCATATATTTCCAAATAGGAATCATGGATTTTAACATGGTCAAAAGTGTAATTATTGTCAATAATAGAGCTAGACCCACCTGTAATTTCTTCGACATTATGGTCCAAGTCATACTGATAATGAATGTTTTCACTGAATCTGTAAGATTTTGTAGTTGGGTTGACCACTGTTGGTGAAGGCGTCTTCAGTTTATACAACTTACCATTTAACCCATACAACTCTAAATCGTAAATCAATCCATTTCCTTCATACCATTTATTAAACGATAATGTGATATCCATAGCTTCCACTGTTCCCTTAAATTTCACATTCTTGTTACTATCATCCTTTGACACTATACCAACGTTTTTGAACCTTAGCTTCCCATCTTTTAATTCTGGCAATGATGAACCCTTTTCAAAATTCAAGTCTACTCCAAGGCCAAACGATATAATCCCTCCAACTAAATATCCCATCACATTATTTGCTTTCTTACTTTTTGTTTCATTCGCTTTTTCTGTTGTCTCTTCACCGTCACTAAACTTACCCACCAAACTATCCAAATAATGCAACGAGTACATCAAAGTTAACCCAAACGTTGTGGTCCCTAGTATAATCCATAAAATATTTCCCATGACCAACCAGGAAATGAATGCTGACGTTATATCCCAACTACTAGTAGTACTTGTATTTCGTGACAACGGCCACTTTAAATGTATCAACATGCGGGATAAGCTTGAATTTGCCTGTGAAAGCAAACTTGCCTTGGTTATCTTTTGTCTCAATTCATCTTTTAACGGAGTTTGATTATTCGATTGCCTTTGATATGATCTGGTGAATGTCGAAAAACGCCTTCGCTTGTAGAATGCTATTGCATGTTCGTTGGAATTGGTTGTGAAGTGATTTTTCAAAATGCGTGTGGATAGAACGGTTAAAGATGGAACTAGTTGTTTAGCTGCAACATTCCGCACTATTATTCTATTGATATTTAACAAAGATGATGGTGACGATACTAATGATCTATGCATTAATTATGTAGCAGTGAACTTGGTGAATGAAAATGATTACTAAAGGTAATGAAAAAAAAATATTAAATAATTGTTATCCAATCATAAGTTATAAAATTTTTTTTTTTTCCCATCTATCCCGTCCTCCATATATATTTAAGTAGTGCGCAATTCAAGTATCCTAATAAAAAAAAAAAAAAAAGAAATAAACTAGTCTACTCTTGCCAAACTCCTTCTTCCTTCTCTCCCCAGCTTTATAGTTTTGTGTCACTTGTAACCAACTCTTGAGATAATCATTATTTCTTAGTTAGGGATGATAATTGATGAAGTAGTTTTCACCTTAGCTCTGAAAGGTAATACTATAACTAGTCAATTCTCACGGATTTCTAAATACTCTTCATACTTTGCACTGCTTAACAAGAATGGCAAACATTATAGAATCACGAGATTTCACTGAACAATAATTTCTATTGAAGCATTTACTTATTTTTCATCAAGTTCACCAGAGACCCGTCGGGCTTTAATTTCTTACTGACCTTGTTTCAATCATTGTATAAAAGGAGCGTTATCCTTAGATAAGTCGGTTTCGTGTATGTCTGACGTAATACCAGCCATTGACATGACCGTATTTGTAAACAAGAACATAGGTCTTCACAATGAAAAAGTATTGCGAACCACCCCTTTGAGAAGGTAATCCGTTCTGGAAGTTTGGCATCTTCAACTACCTAAAAGCATCGACGACCTTGTCAGTTTAGACAGCAATTGCAACTTGTTTTGGATTTCTACCTGATTGCACGACGTTCATCACTTTTAGCGTGGAAATTTTTTTTTTTTTTTTTTCCTAGCAAAGAGATGAGTTGATTACTTGAGTGATTGTTTTTTTTTTTTTTTTTTTTTAATTATTCCAAATCACAACCTTTAACAATCCTTCAAACTAAAACTAAATGGCCGCTCCTACTGCTATAAGGAAGACCACTGAACAGAGTGGTATAAACGAACAAACACAAGAAAACTCTACTCTGCATCCTAACCAAACAATAGATCAAGACAATGATGACGAAGATATGTTAATTGATACAACTGCCGTCCCAACTACAACAGCCGATGGCCAAGACCAATCTGAACCATCCAATTCTTTAAGTATACAACAAGGAGAAACCACTGAGCTTCAACTAGATGAATCCGGCAAACCAAGGTTTTCTGCTGCATCAAAATCCAACATGAAGGTCAAATTAGAAAGCAGAAAAGTGGCCGTGCCACCTCACAGAATGACCCCATTGAAGAATGTATGGAGTAAAATATATCCTCCTTTGGTTGAACATTTGAAACTACAAGTTAGAATGAACTTGAAAACAAAGACTGTCGAGTTGAGAACAAACAAATACACTACTGACGTGGGTGCTTTACAAAAAGGTGCTGATTTCGTCAAAGCTTTTACATTGGGATTCGATGTTGACGATGCAATCGCATTATTGAGATTGGATGATTTGTATATCGAAACATTTGAAATCAAGGATGTCAAAACTTTAACTGGAGATCATTTGTCTCGTGCGATCGGTAGAATTGCTGGTAAAGACGGTAAGACTAAATTTGCCATAGAGAATGCTACCAGAACAAGAATAGTGTTGGCTGATTCAAAAATTCATATATTGGGAGGGTTCACACATATAAGAATGGCACGTGAAGCCGTTGTGTCGTTGATTTTGGGTTCTCCACCAGGGAAAGTTTATGGTAACTTACGTACAGTTGCTAGTAGAATGAAAGAAAGATATTGAATAGAATTTTTATATTTTCATGCTCTCTATATATATTTTCAGTCCTCTAATAAATCTTTAGTTAAATCGTCTGACTCTTCAGCTTTCTGGGCCAATGAGGGCAACAACTCTTCCAATTTCAAGTCTAATCTCATGGCATAAGCATCCTCCCCGTCTTGATAATACGATTTTTCTATCGATTGAACCTCAAATTTCAACGAGTCTCTATATAAATGTAACGCAGCACGATTGGATTTTCTCACATGTAAGGAGACATATTGTGCCTCAAACAGTTCACACATGGCATATAAGGATTGTCGCATTAATTTCTCAGCTATACCCATTCGACGATACGTTCTCATCACTGACAATGAAGTGATATGTCCATGGGAAGTTTTGTCAGCAGCTTCTGGATCATCTTCCATTTTACCCAATACATATCCAACAATTTTCTCACCTCTATTTATATATGCTGTATCACCTTTGGGATCCTGAGGAACTGGAACTTCAATTTCCCCATCATTCACATTTATCACTTCGTCATAGGTTGTTGCAACAAAAGATGCCTGTGGCCATGACAATATGTGATACATATAGTACTTCAATTGATAGTTTTCCGGAAGATTGTGCAAATTTGCATTTTGCATTGCCTGTATATCTTCGATAGTTGCCTGTCGAATTGTTATTCCCATTGTATATTTTCGGTAGGATGTAGATATTCAAACAATCCAAAAAGCTGTCAAAGAAAAACGAAATAAAAAAAACTACCAAACTACCAAACTACTTTGGGTGGAAGAAAACCAAAAAAGAAAAAAAAAAAAAAAATTTCACCGATTTATATTGAACCTATATGCACGACTTGTTGGACTCTTATCCAAATCTCAAACTCTCCCTAGTTAAAACAGAATCATCAAACTTGACCAAAAATACTGTTCTTAATGGGTTTACATCTGTGGCAACTGTGTGTGCTGTAACATCAGCACCAAATCCACTATTGTCAAGTGCTCCTTCAATTATACCTGCAACAAATGCAGAACAATTTAAGTCTCCGTAATCTTTGGGTATACTGATAAATCTATTGAATAATGGTACATTCTCAACAATCATATATTCATTTGGCAAATCCTGAGATTTTTCTAATTCATTGGCAGTTTTACCAAAAATCAATTTCCAAAAAGGACCATGAATAAATTGTAATATCTCTAAAATTCTAATTTCTCGTTTACTGTTTTTGAACCCTTCTCTTATTTTACACAACTCAAGATATCGTTGGCCTATTTGGTAGCCTAATCCATTTAGCCGATTCTCCAAGTCTTGAATTCCTTTGGAATTAGAATGTGCCCAACTAATGATCTCACAAAACAAGAATGATAACGAAGACAAGTTGATTTCGTGAGGTTTTTTTGTAATAATATTCCTAGCGTAGATTGAGTCAGACGATGTTGGGGTTAGTGATACTGTACGCTTGTTTAATAATATCAGTGACGATTCCAGGGTTATAGTATTCGATATTGGTCCTATTGATGGATTGTATCCAAATCCTGACTTTGATACATCGTTAATAGTTAGTTTCGATAAAGACGAGACTGATGGGAGTATTATATTGTCATTTGACATGGTAGGCATATGGAAATTGAATTAATAATCCGTGATAATCAATATTCAAGGGAAAGTTGTTGGGAAAAGTAATGTGATTTGGCCTTTACCAAGATTACTATTTTTTCTTTTTTTTTTTTTTTTTTTTTTCTTTCTACTAAACAAGGTTTGTTGAATCCTATTTCATAATTTCATAGCACTTTCTTTTTTTTTTCCCCTGTTACGTTTCGAGTAATTCACTGAGTGCTCCAATTTTTTTTTTTTTTTTTTGGTTTTTGCAACAACCTCCAATCCATAACCATTTCCTATGTTAATACCTCAGCCGAAAACAAATACTTCAAAAAAAAAACATAATCAAAAAACTGTAAATAAAGTTAAAAGAATTTCACTGAACCAGTTACGAAATATATTTTGTGACGAAACAACTGAGATTAAATCATTTGTGGAAACATCAACTCCTCAACCGAAGCGGAAAACTCCAAGACGGACAAAGCAAATTCACAGATGTATCGATACAACAACTCCTAAAAACCGAGAGTCACCAAATACTTTGGCTAGTAAGCCCAATTCAGTGTCTATACAAGAAGAACCCATTACACGGGCCATATTTCACCTGGAAAACCAAGATATAAATACATCGACAGCTCTTTCGATTAAACAGCTATTAAATCCAATGCATTTGCAACAACCATACCAAAATCAATATTTAGTGCCAAATCCATGCGTACAAGAGAACCATTGTAATGACTTAATACCCATTACTTCCAGCTACAAATCTCCTTATCATTCATTAACTAGATCATACACTTGCAAGACGTTTTCTGCGGCTGAAAATCATCAATCATTACCGGTCATTTTGGATTTGGAAAACAACAATGAACTCACTAATAAACCATCTGTGAGTATTCCCTCCATTGATGAATTGCGCAGAGACATATATTTAAAAAAGTGTTCTCTAGACTATATTTTGAACCTGCAACAACCATCAATTGATCTATCTACTGACATGCAATTGAGTGCCAGCACACCTAACTATTCGCTTTTACCATGTTCATCTGGCCAGGAGTTATTCTCATTTAGTGATAATTTATCGGAAAACATCTCTACATCAACCAACACTGATAAGGAAGAGGAAGACTATGCATTAAACAATATCAGTAGCTACATAAGTGATGAGAATGGGAGAATGCGGCCATTTGACAGGGGTAGCACAACCACCAAAAATGACTTTCTAAATCAAATCAAACGTCGTTCACCAGCATATTCAAATGATCCGTTAGATTTATTATGCTATGACAAGTATATGATAATTTTCAAATAATTCAAACAGCTGCACCCGTTTTATTGCTCATTCTTTTCAGTTTGCCAAATAGTGACAATGAAAGAAACAAATAACATTCATGAGAGCACTGTTGGCACAAGTTTGATTGAGAATACTGATTACATAAAATCATCATCATCTAAATCATCAAATTGACCATCATCCATATCATCAAATGCATCCTTCTTGAACCCACCTACATTTGGTCTGGCGAGTGGTTTAGCTTTCTTTTTACCGGCCCCACCAGTAGCAGTACCACCAGCTTTCTTTAATCTTGCTTGTCTTTCCTGTCTTTCTTTCTCCTTAATCACCACATTCAAGGTGCTGATAACTTTCCTAAGGTTTTCCACTGATAATGGTTGTGACAAGTCTCTTATCAAATCAACGGCCAAACTAGATGCATACAATAAAGAAGAATCTTCATTCAATCTTGTCAATGAGGTACCAACGGTCTTTCTTAACTTTTCATATTCTTGTTTGTTTGTAGGTTGGAACAATGGATGTTCTTCCAAAGGTGTATCTTTGGTTAATGCTGGTCTTTTACTAGCTGCAGCAGCTAATTGTTGTTTAGTTATTCTTTCTCTTGGATGCTCATTAATATCAAAATCATCACCATCATCATCGTTGGCAACACCCAACCCTCCAAACAAATCAGCAGCATTATTCAAATCGGCATTTAATTCAGCTTTCTTCAATAATTCTTTACGAGTTCTTTCATCCAATTGATCAAATTGTTCTAATTCTTTTCTTTTGGCAGCTTTTTTCGCCTTTTCTGCATCCTCTTTGGCTTTTAGTTCAGCTTTTCTTTTAGCCTCTTGTAATTTTGCCTCCTTTTTCTTCTTTTCTTCTTCTTCAGGATCGATATCCCATGATTCCAAAACTGGATCATCTTCTTCTTCGTCTTCCCAAGATGCACTAACGGTTTTTTTATTATTCGATGGAATATCAAAATCTTCGTCGTCCCAACTCATGATGTAATGCTAATTTGGTACTGTGGAGGTGGTGGCACTAGTTGTAGTAATAGTAGGAGTTTGTCGTTCTATATATATATATATATCTATACAACAATTCTTCAACAGAAAAAAAAAAAAAAAAAAAAAAAATTTTCTTCCGTTTCTCTTCTTTTTTTTTGCTAGCTTCTGCGGTGTACGCATTTATTTTTGCGGTTGTTAATCTGATTGCCACAATCTATTAAGGGGATTGGAATTTCGTGTACTTTAGGTCGAAACAAGTGCGTGCGTGTTGTTCTAAATCTTTAATATTGTAATTATTATGAAACATGAGCTCATAATTTTTGTTTTTATAAGCATTATATACAGGGGTACCCTTACTCTTAATTTTTTTTTTTAACAATCTGTTTATTCTATTGTTCTCTAATTCAACATAGATTCAATTCGACACTTATTATTAACACGATTAGTGTTGCAGCCACCGAGTCTACTCCGATCTTTTCTTATTTGACAGTGGTAGCCATTATATTTGAGGCTCGTCTTCTTATTTTTGATATTGTCGAAACTCAATCATGTTCCAACAATCATTAATTCCCTCCACACTTCATGTCCCTGGGATTGACAACAATATCGATTTACTCAATTATATCAGAAATAGTGGCATACTATTTCATCCCAATATTACCATAGGCAATAGTCTGTTGGGTGGGATCGGATTGTTTTTCAACCCCGGTGGTGGAAATGGAGGCACATCCATCCCTCAAGGTACAATTGTAACTAGTAACACTGGTTACGACCATAGCGGACAACGTTTTCAATCAGTAGTTGATATTGAATTATTGCGTATTCCTAGAGGATCAGCATATACTATTATTACATTAATTAGACTATTAGAGGAACTAAAGCTTCGAGATCAATTAATAACCAATGCTATTACTGGTCTTCCGCCAATTAAAGAATCAGAATTAATTATTAATTTTTTGAACTGCATGGAACCCACAACTGAGACCCATATTTTAATCACCTATTTTCTTGCATTTAAAACAATTCAAAATTTACGGAAAAGATTGTTGCATAAATTGCCATATTATCAGGAATCGCCAGTCGTTAAATTGGATACCTATTTGAATATTTTAAGTGAAACTTCAACAATACAATACCCTGGGCCACATTTCCACAACAAATACAACAACAACCATAAGGATATTGACGATGAGTTCATTAACACCTACTGTGAAATGAGCGAAAAAATCAAACTTGAATACGAATCACTAATTGAGCAATTGAAAATTTTGTATCGTGATGAACTAGCTTTTGATATTGAGGAGTTGTTATCGTTTGAATCATATTTTCAAATCTTTCAAGCTATTAGATCAAGAATTCTTGAAATCCCTCGTGCTGTTCATAACAAGACTAATGAAATTAATGGACCGCTTATCAAAAAATTGGAAGTGAATGAAACTGGAGGCGAATCATTGGAAAACATTGTAACTGGCGGGTTGCAAGAACTTTCGATTCATTCTAAAGAGAAAAAACATGCCAGGTTGGAACCCAATGAAAACGACCATATTGATAATACTGATGATTATGTAATTGATATTTCCTTGGTTCCGATTTTGGATTTTGTCAATCATAATCATAATAACAATTCTTATTTTGATATTGATAGACGAACTAATGATATTGTATTAAAATTGAAATCCAATGTGCAAATGAATATGAACGATAAATTTGAAGTCACCATTAGTTATGATCCTGAAGATAATATCAAGGAATTTTTATACACTTATGGATTTGTTCCTCAAATTCTCAACAATAGTATCGGTTCCAATGCCAATTTTAACGAAAATGATAACATCCAATTATTTGAAATGAAATTAAACAATTTGAATCGTTACATTCCTAATAGTGAATTAATGTGTAAATGGTTGAGAATCTTACCCCAGATTCAATTTGTTATCAAGTATAATAATAATGAGAATGTAAACAACAACAATGATGAATCAAATATGAGAGTTTATATCAATTTTTTTTCCAACAATTTGCCATTATTGTTTATTCCTGAAATATCTTATAATCAGAATTGGTTGGATGTGTTGTTGCCTCATTTCATTAAATATAACAATATACCTGAAGAATACGACACTAATATTAATGGAGAGGAATTGGTGAATATGTTTTTATATCAAGAAGAGCATTATGATTATATTAATGGAATTGATCCAATTGGGATTAAATTAACCCAGAAAGTTGGTGATGTTAGTATTAATCAAGAACCACCAGTTTTGTTACCTGATTTATCCAGTATTTTAGAAGTGACTAATTCTGATTTTGAAGATTTGATAAAAAGGACACTTGAGTTTATTGTTACTGTTTATTTGAAGCAACAATTGAAACATTTTGAGCAACAAGATGCTATAAGAAGAATGGTTGTCATTAATGACCCCGTTAATAACTTTGATGAATTGGTTGATAATTATCAGAACTTTAAAATTAGAGTATTCAACCAAATTATCAAGCAGTACAAACTGGATCCTTTAAGTTTAATTTTACCAGAGAGTATTGCCAAAGTAGCATGGGAGACTGAATATCGAACTCTACCCCGCGAACTAACTTTAGAGGGAACTTGAGAGGTGTTGTATAGAAAAAGGAGTATATAGATAATCAATACAAATGCTAGTACGTCTTTTTAGTGCAGTAGCAAAATAAAAAAAAAAAAAAAAACTCCTTTACCATGACAATACGTAAATCGTAAATGCTACTAATAATACGACACAGACCACACTTGAGAAAGAGGATTTCTAGAAAGTGGTCTACTCATAGAATTGATAAAAACGCCATGAAGTAGTTATAGCTAAGCAAGACAGATGATGCAATACTCTTCAAAGAATAAGAAGATAAAGCTAGTGGTACGACAATAAGGGGGATGGGTATAATAATTGGTGTATTTGCAACCAATGTTAAACACATATTCTGTATTCAATGTAGCATATAGAAAGGATCACCACAGTTTGATGATTTATAGATTTGCGGTGGTTCACGTGATCAACCACGAACCGGCCTAGATCCAAAAAATGTATTAGTAATTGAATAAACGAGGTCTATAAATCATATGCAGGATAGATTGTTCTAGACAGAATTTGTTAATTCGAGTCAAAGAATGAGACAGAGGCAGTAACAAATTATATGGACCTACCTAATGCTTAAAAGAAGAATGATATAAATGATGTGGTCAATGATTAGTAATAAGTAATATGTTTGTTGAATTAAATGATGAAATTGATAAACAGGTGGGTGATGATGATGATTAATGGAATATTGATTTCTCAGCAAGAATCTTCTACTGCCGCGGCCGCCGCCGCGATCAACAATCCAACAAATCCAGCAATCTTGGCGAGAAACGTCCGGCGCGGAATTTCCCATCACTTAACGTCATCAATCCTAGCAAGAGAAAAAAAAAAGGATATTAGTAATTGACCCGCAACAAGAACAACCACAACCACCACTACCACCATCATTTAGGGATATATATATATAGATTCAAAATGTTGGTAATTTAAATTCACAAAAAATATTTTTTTTTTTTTTCTTGCTTTTTTTCTTTTTCATATTCCTTGTTTTATTAAACACAATAGACATCAATTCTATTTAACACTTAATATTTAACATACCCAAACATATATATACTATTCAAAGATGGTTCACGTTGTCACTGAAGTCAATGAATTCAAAACCCTTTTGAAGGAAAACAATTTAGTTATTGTTGATTTTTTCGCCACATGGTGTGGTCCATGTAAAATGATTGCTCCATTATTAGATAAATTTCAAAGTGAATATACTAATATTAAATTTTTAAAAATTGATGTTGATCAATTGGGTTCATTAGCTCAAGAATATAATGTTAGTTCTATGCCAACTTTGATTTTATTCAAAAATGGTGAAGAAGTTAATCGTGTCATTGGTGCTAATCCAGCTGCTATTAAGCAAGCTTTAGCTTCTCTTGCTTAAAAAAAGAAAAATACTGATAGTTTATGATGGTTGTATTAATAATAATGGTGATGATGATGATGGACGTATATTTACAATAGAGGGAAATCGAGAAAAATAACCGCGATAATTATAATCGGTTGATGGGTTTTATATTTGTCATCAATTGTATTTAAATATGTGTATATATACGTATATGTATTCATTCAAATTATGTGTTATAAAATTATTGTTGTAGATCCAATTAAGAATATGAATGTTAGTATATTATCTTAATCCTGTGTTGAACATGAGGAGCTTAATGTTTATGATTGAATGGTTGTTATTATTACAACCTTTTTCTGAAAAAGAGATGTCCATTTTCAATTTGCTTCATTCATTCTCATTCAATATAGACCACACCCTTTATTCATTTGCCCAGCAACAAGACAAAAGAGGGTTGTTCTTCTTACTATTATTATATAAAAAAGAATTTCTAATCCTGTATAATTCTATTTGCCTGTAATGTTTCCTTTTTTTTTTTTTTTTTTTTCACCCAGACCTTTATTCCTTTTATTCTTGATCATCGTTATTACAATAGTAATCTAATAAGGTTTCATAAATCATATAGTATTGTTTTAAAGTTTGAACCATTGATATTCTTAGTTTTCGATAATGATTAGTAATTTCAAATATCGGATCATTATCAAAATCGTTATATATCCCTTTTTGTAATTGTTGCTTTTGTTGTTGCCGACGACTCTGTTCAATATAATTAATAATTGTATCAATGACACATAATGTCCCTGTTCTACCACAACCAGCTGAGCAATGCACCAAAGTTGTCAATTGATCATCATCGCCACATTTGCTAGCTTTCTTCCTGGTACTTTGAACATTGGCCAAAATCGATTGTTTTAATTTTATGATTTTCAAAATATCATGGGGATTAGTTAAAGTCCCCATATCTGGCCAAGATAACAATTGAATTTGACAAACCTCCATTGCATCACAACTATCAAATTGAGATTCACTATCGTATTCACATGGATTGGCAGATGATGTTGATGATGACTTACAACGAACATTAAATTTCCGTAAAATCAAACTTTCATCTAATCGATTCTCTTCAATTAATGAAACTTTAATGGTATCCTTATAAGATTTATATATCCCACTTTGCCAAAATGGTGCACATTTCATAATCCCATTTTCAATAGAATCAGTTAACGAGATAATAAGCGGGATTTTAGATTGGATAACCAATTTCCATAAATCCCCCATGGTTTCATCTAATGGACCTTGAGTAGCAATGTACCGATTCTCAATGTGATTATTATTGTTATATTTTTCTGGTGGTTCAATTAAACTTGCATTGATATAATTTTCAAACTCAAGCACCTTTGCATTTTCATTGGTCTTATTTACATGACCCAATTCAACTCGAGAATGGTCATACAAAAAGATATCTTTATATCTATTCTTATGACCAAACTCAATACCACAACTAATCTTAGGAATTATTTCATCCTCATTCACATTCTGATTTGTTGGAGATATATTTTCTTTGTCATCATCACCTTGATAGCGACCACTACTTTTATTCCTTTCGTGATTTTGCAGTGGTTGTCGTTGTTGGTGGTGGTGCTGTGAGTTGGCACTGTCTAATGAGAAGGCTGATAATAATCTCTTTTGTTCCAACTTCTCTAGTTGATGGAAATCCTGATTAATTTTATTTGTCATAGGGGTATCATTGCTATCTAATATAGTAGATCTCATCCATAATGGGATTCTTGAATGATCACTAGGTATATTTTTCAATTTGAATAATTGGGCACTATTAAGTTCAAACGGATTGACATTACTATGCGAGGTTGTTGCCGTCCCTGGACTGGAAAACAAGTGATCATTATTTAACAATTCTTCATTGTGTCGAAGTTTGAAAGTTTTAGTTTTTGACGGTAATGTGAAATTGCTCGATAATATTGGCGTGGCCGCTGATAATTTATCAAATGACATCATCGAACTTGATGATAATGGAGTTGATTTATGATACGGAGAAATTTCGGCTAATGAATTGGATCGTAATTTGCCATGAACATTATTAGGATCGTTTCCAGGAACAATTATCGGAGCTAAGAAATTATTAACTGATGTGCCAAGGTTAGAATTGTCGGTAGCTGCACCTGAGACAGAAGCACGATCTTCTACTCCAGATGCAAATAATTCAGGGAATAAAGCATAAAATTGATTAAAGTCAGATTCCATTAAAAGTAATTTTCTGTTTGGTGAACTCATAAATAATGGACAATTGATAATTTTATTACAAATATGAAACACATTGGATGAATTTGGAACTGAATCATAAACAATTAAATCCCCCCTACTTGATTCTGATGCTTCATCTACATCATTCAAGAAATCGGTGAATCTAATTTTTTCTAGATCAGGTAATGAATTAATTGATCTGATTAATGAAAAATTGGTTCGTTTCAACAATGTTGAAGGTAAACAAATGTTTATACTATCTTTGATATGTGACTTTGAATATTCAACAAATGGCCTTATATCAACAACAAGATTCTTTGACTTTACCACTCGATTACTCATTTCAATCGACGGAAGATATTTAATTCTATCGGACAATTTTTCAATTTGAAATTTGAAATTTTGCAGGGGTATAAAGTTTAATTTCTTTTGTTGTTCTTGCTTGATATTTTTCAAGGATAAATCAAATGACAAAGAAGGTGAAGTTACTTGTTTTTTCAAATGAGGCAAGGATTGAATTGTAGCTAGTTTAGGACGTGGTATCGATGATGTTGCTACTGGCAGTGCAGGTGCCACTGTTACAGCTGGTGGTGCTGGCAGTGGTACTGGTGTTGTGGTATTAGTTGAGAAGGCGAACGATTTATGTTCAGTGTTTAATGGAAGTGAGGTCTTTGGTATTGCACTCATTGGTTCACTTTGTTCTAGTATAGCTTTATCACTTTTCTTTTCGTCGCCTTCCACTTCTTCATTTTCGTCTAGTGAAAGTAATGATCTATGTGAATCTAATGATTGATTGTAAGCATGCTTTCCTTGTGATGAAGATTGTGGTGGGTGTGGTTGTAAAGATGAAACATGCTTCTCTTCAACTAAAGTATCGGTTGACAAACTAGCTGGTTTATGGAATGGTTTAGATCCAAATGATGTTGATAGTAAAGATGATTCACAAATCGTCAAATCTGATGTATTTGAAGTGAGGGATGATATTGAATCATTATATGTTTTATGTTTCAACTGTTGCCTTTTAATAGATGATGTGGTTGGTTTGTTGGCGGTTCCTGTAGTTGCATTCTCATTGTTGGTTGAGGATGCAGATTTGGCGAAATTCGATGAGGGTGGGGTTTTTGATTGTTGATCGTGTTGTTGTTTCTGCTGCTGCTGCTGATGATGATGATGATGATGCTGAGAATGATGCAGTTTGAATTCGGTATTAGATGTGTTATTAGGGAATGTAAATGACATTGAATAATTAAACCTAATCCAATCAAACAGCTAATGGTATGAAATAGAGTTCTTTTGTTTTTTGTTGATTTTTTATATTTTTTTTTTTTTTTTTTCGTTTCCACTTTCACTTAGTAGGTCGGTGGCAGCTCGTCAGTTGGTTCAATGTAGGGTTTCAAAGTATAACAATAGACCGGGAATAATTGAATAGTGTGGTTTGTATTCAAATATTATGCTTGTTGTTTAAACAACTTCTCTATATATGTAATTGGTTCAAAACAAGAACAAGGCGATGGCGGATAGAAGTGTGTAAATTAATCTGAAAGCACGAAAATTGAAGCTACAATTAAAAATACCACAAATAATCCAAGTTTAAAACGGGAAGTTAAAGAATATGTGACGTAGATATAATTGGTATGGTTGTGAATTTTGAATAATGGGGAATGGAGGAAGGCGGGAATATGAAATGAAGAAAAAGAAAACTGTTTGATTAAGGTTGGTTTATATGTTGGCTATAAAAAGAATAAAAGAAAAAGATAACACAAGGGGGAAGGAATTTAAAGTAAATATATATATATATAGAATATATGGATTTTCAGTGAATATTTTAAACACCTTATTAATTTATTATTATTAGACAGTATATGTAACTTGCTTCCTTTTTCACCACTGCTTCTCTTCTATGTTTTTGTTTATTACAAATTTTGGTTGGGCTATTTGTTAAATGGGTGGTTGTGTAATTTAACGATGTAAGTCCACTTATATTATTATTACACATATTACACAACAACAACAACAACAGAACAAATTTATTGTGCAATTGACTCTCGTTTTGTATGGCAAAAACTATTAATATATTCTCTCTCGCTCTGTCTCTTCTGCACTTGTGTTACCCTCAGTTGATTGTTAGTTTTCCTTTTTCCTCTTTTGTTATGATCATTCCAGTGCTGCTGTTGTTGGACTACAATTCACGAATACTTCCAATAATAGTAACTACATGTACGTCTGTATGTGTGCATTTGTTGTTTATGTTTATGTTTAAATTTTTGGTGAGAATTTCAGTGAAGAAATAAAATTATAAAAAAAAATAAAATGAAATAAAGTTTTAAAAATAAAATAATTTTAGAAACAAAGGATACACAAAAATTCAAATCACAATACAAAAATAGGTTTCTTTCTTTCTTTTTTTTTTTTATTCATTCGTTTACGTCATAACTTTTCTATTCCTTTCTCTTAACCTATAAAAAGGATATATAAACCATGTAGGCGCCTTACTATTCTCCATCTTCTCTTCTGAAAGTGAATTCTTTGCTTCCTTCTTGTTGGAAACTCTTTAGAATGTTTTGATGTTTTTTTTTTTTTTTCGAATATAGTTGTCAATTGATTGGGGCCCTAATTGCAGCCATCATAGCCACCGCCATCAATACTGGTGCTACTGCAGTACATGCACACCATTCTATCGTTCCCTCCATTCTCTTTGGTTTTACTTTCTTGCGGCCCCCTTTTGCTTTGTGAGAATAATAATAATAATAAAGGGCGATTCCTAGCACCCGCAGATTTTGATTTCTGCCCTACGTATACCTCGTTGCTTTTCTCACAATATAGAATTCCCAACATTTGAAGATTAATAAAGATATTCTTTTCTCTTATCATATTTGCCTGGCAGTAAAGTTAGCACCAACATTTGTTATTGTCCATTTGCTGCGACACTTGCAATGAAGGAAGAGTACAATAAAGAAGAGTTTAAATTATCGTATATGGAAAACAATAGGAAAAAAAATAGTCACTTGTCACTAAACTTTATTAGTAGATTACTTTGGTTTTTGTCATCAGTTGTTGTTGTTGTTGTAGTGGTAGTGCCTACTGTAGCTGTTGTTGTTGGGTGCTCTGAATAGTATACAAACCAATGCAACGCTTCCAATTATACTTCAGTCATATCCTTAAATGTATATTTGGTAAAGTTTTAGAGTCAAGATATGTTTTTTTTCTTAATTATACGAGTACTACTACCAAATGGCTTAAAAAAAAAGTGAATCTAGATTCGCAAAAAGAATAGATTAAAAGTGGAACAAAAAGGTTGGACAATTGTGCATTGTTCCTATTGTTTAAACTTTCATAATTTACTCACAGTTAGTTGGCTGTGTGTAGTTATTGTGGAATTCCTTTTTTATTTTTTTGTATTCTATGTGACCATATTGCAAATAGGAGGTTGTTGTCAATTGTTGTCTTGACTCAACCTTTTTAACTTTGATTGGTCGCACATAATTTCATTAAAAAATACTTCAAATGTTTTATCTTGATTGTCGTTTGTTGGTTGTCATTATTGTCTTATTATCTCATAAAGTTGATCAGACAACCCAATCTCTCAATGTATTGTCACCAGTTCCAGATCTATATTGTCATTTTATTCGACCCCATGACCGCAATTTTTTTTTTTTGATTTTGTACCCTTTTTTGTTACATATGGGGAGGATTGTCACGCTATTCTTATGGTTGGCTCCGGTTTGGGTTAAATTTAGATCTAAAACTTGGATCTGGTTAAATTTTGAGGAAAACCAACTTCCAAATCAAGTTTGTCTCAATAGGGTTCTTGCTGTCATTTTTTTGATAATGCTATTTGACATTCTAGTTTTGAAGCATAAACTATAGATAAATTTAGACTAAACATTATCTAAAACCGTTATTGCACCTTTGTTAGTTCTTTAGTCATCTGTCAGATTAATTGTTTCAGTTTTTTTTTGTTAACAACCAGACAATCCTATTGTTGGAATCAAAAATATTAGCAGCTTATGGAGAGTAAACTTATTTTTAGCAGCTTGAATTTGGCCCATCTGTCAGTGGGTATGACCCCACCACTACCACCATTGCCCACATCAGCTATATCTAAATCCTAAATCTTTTGATACACACATACACAAAAGAGAAAACTACACAAATGATGCAAAACAATTTATGTCATAAAAAAATAATCCGCAAATCTCTTTGTTGTTTCTATCTTATCTATCTTGAACAGCATCTCAATTTCTTGGCCTTCATTTAATAACCCAATCATCATTCAATTCTGCCATAGTGGTCATGCTAATATATATATATATTATTACTGCGTACCTATAATTGAAATTTGTAAAAAAAAACATTGGTTAAGTTTTGTGTAATTATATCAACGGTGCAATTGAACAACTGACTAACTAAGCTCCTGCAAACGTGGTCAAATGGCTTAGAAAAATGAAGCATAGTGTATCCTCGGGAACTAAATTGGGTTCTGGGTTGTTTTATTTTTGGCCAATAAGGATCAAACTTATAAATAAAATAAACTTGAAATGCCGAGAATGAAAAATTTTCAGCCACAAAATTATTTTCATTTTCAGAGATGAAATTAATAATAACTTATTGATGTAAATTTCTTTAAGGGATTACCTTTTGCACAAGTATAATTTTGCATTGGTCAATATCAATATTACGAAGGGGCCCCTCTATTCATATTACCAGCACATGATTTTTGAATATCTGCTGTTCAATCCATATCAACTAAACTGATAACACTGATAAGTTATGAGTACTGTAAACCGAAGAAGAAGACATTTCAATAACTCAAGTCGTAAATGGTCTCTTTTTTGAGGTTTATGCAAGAGCAAGTGAAGTACAAAACTTGCATAAAAGAAGAAAACACAAACCACAAGCCAAAAGAAATTTCACTTTACATGTTCGCTAATAAAATACCAGAATCTTTGAATGATGAAAATGATCATGACAAGGTTGTTGCCTCCCCTTTTTATTTCAGGGATTACATCTGTTCTGGGCTTGTATCCGTGGATAATCACCTTTTCAGACTATTTCAGATCTATTTTATTTTTAGTGGTACTAATAGTTAGTAATTTTTTTAGTCTAGCAGAGCTTTTTTAGTGTTTTCAGTATTCAAATCTTTCTTCGATTGATTATGATATTGGAACCTCTTGTCGAAATATTCTATCTATCAACCATTTAGTATGTTAGCACATTACTTGTTTGAATTAATCTAAGGATTACTTACTGAGCTGATTCTGGTATGTACATCAACAACTTCTATGATAATTGTCTTTCTTTCTCTCTAATTGCAACAGAACAATTGCTAACAACATAAGATTATCTATTTATCAAAGGGTATACATATATTAAAACAACCTAAATTAA